>NW_026558448.1:0-196820 GCF_026930045.1 Uloborus diversus | reverse complement strand
GATGGTTCTAAGCTCCAATTGGGCGCTTCTTACACCCCCTTTCCTTTGACAGATTACGGCAAATTCACCCTTTATACAATATGTGTGTACATATATATATACATACATTAACTGTAAGTTATGGAGTGAGCACCTGGTAATTAAGTCAGCCACTTATGAATTAATTCCTCAAAAACGAAACGAAATCCAGTTTTAACATTAAAAAATTGCAGAATATTTGAATCAAGCATGTCCCTTAATTATGTCGCTTGATGTCCCTTAAATGAATCAAGTGGATGAGAGTGACATCATTTTTCTTTCTCTCTCTCCAAAAAACCTGATGCATTAGAGCAGTCTTTTTTTTTTTCCTTTGCCTTTGTTTAGTAAAATTAGTTTTTTTTCCTCTAAATTGTGAAACGAAGGGAAGGCAAAGTGTTGCACACTTTTTGTAATGATTTTCTCATGATATGTCCAACAGAACCAGTGAGACGAGAGAGACATGGAGTTGACTTTTCATCGGTAATGTTAGCATTAAAGCAATAAGGTACCAATACCGAGGACTATGGGTAGATTTATGACATTGAAAAAAGAATGTCCAAATTAATTATTATCTAGTTTAAGCAATCTATGAGAGATGCATTTTTCAAAGCACGTAAGTTAAAATCTGAATTTCGTAATTGCTTTTTCATACTGTTTTGTGATAATTTTTTAAAAATAATCAAAAAATGGATATTTTGAGTGTGCAGTATACTTCTAATAATATTTCGTTTGACCACAATTTAATAAAATTCTCTGAAATCGTATGTGGATTAATTGTTAAAAAAAAGAAAAACACGCACACAGAATTTTGCTTAATTGAATTAAAATTTTCTTAAACAAACATGATTCATATAAGCAACTGTGAGTACAAAAATTCACTTGCTCGCATATCTGTGACTCTTCACATTGCTATGATTTCATGCACTATAGAATTGTATTGATATTGGCACTATTTTTTTTTCTTTTTTTTTTTTTGTACAGTGCTCCAAACATATTAGATGCAATCCTTTTACAAAATTCCTATATGTTTTTATACCAAACTCCTTTATTTTCCCTTTAAAACTCCTATATATTTTGCTATCAAACTCCTATATATTTTACTGTCAACCTCCTATATTTTTCCTTTTAAACTCCTATATATTTTTTTGCATCTGCTATGGGCCCTGTAACTGAAAGTTGGGAAGAATTTTCTGCTTCAAAATTTATTTGGAAGATTCACACAGCAAAATGTTTTATGTACTTTAAGCCTCTGGTACTGAAGTGCTTATTTTAACGTAACTTTTCATGCTTTAGAGTTGTGTAAAATATTTTGCTTAAAAATTTCTTTCCTGGAAGACTCACATCATTTGTTTTATTTTATACTAGTGGCACCCGTACGGCTTTGCCTGTAGTAGAAAATTTAAAGGTCTTTTAGTCGCCTGTATATTTACAAGAAATGGATGATGAATTTCTCGGCAATAAGCTATGTTAATTTGCTTGTCCATACTATGGTAATTCACTTGGTACAAAGGAATGAAATCCACCAATGGTGGGAAAAATAAAATCGTAGAAAAAGAACAAAATCGAATTTTCAAAAAATCGCTTTGAGGGAACACCTCTATGTTAAGAACTAATTTTGTGCCAAATTTCATGAAAATCAGCCAAACAGTCTAGGTGCTATGTTCGTAACCGGAATCAAGACATCCAGAGACAGAATTTCAGATTTATTATCAGTAAAGATAATAGTAAAATTGTCTTCTTTGTTTCTTTGAATATTTAGCTAAGGAAATTGTTTGGTTGGTTGAGTAAATTTATTTATAATACTGTCAGCTCCACTTAATCGAATATTGTTCGGTTCCAAGAAATATTGTTCGATTAAGCAGGGAAATTTTCTTTACCATTCTAAATTGACAACATATCTCTTAAAACGTAATCAGTACTATCCTATATAAAGGAAGGTTTCCTATATAAAGGAAATAACTATAAAAAAGTTTTTGAAATTAGCTAAGTAAACAACAAAATAGTTTAATAATTTATATATAAATAAAAAGTATGTACAAAAATTATAACATAGTTGCTTACAATTTGAGTTGTGAATTTTTGTTTTAGGAAAACTTTTCAGTACAATATTTTTGAAAAATTCTGTAATAGTGAATTGCTTGCTCAAGGTATTTTGGGAACACTTTTCTGACTCCTTTTCTTCCCTCCTCGTATGCCATGTTTTACATTTCATATTTATCAATTCATCATAGTCTGAAATGTGTATATTTCTTTGTGTTATTTAATTATCGATTGCACTATTTATTGTTTTTTTTTTTGTAATGGCAACAACAAAAGAAATGAGATAGACAAGAGGAAATATTTTCACGGAATATGATTTTTCTTGCCCATTAATGCCAAAAAATATTTTTACGTAAACAATTGCTCTTACGTAACATATTTCTAATTTATTCAAATTTTTTCTCAACAAAAATATTTGCTACACCTGATAAATATTATTCGATTGTCCAGGGAAATAATTCGATTAAGTGGGGATCTTCAGCATTGTGTCTATGGGGAAATATTCCGTTCTGGGAGGTTTTATTGGTATAAGAGGATATTTGTTTATCCATTGCCCGTTTAAGTGGGGCTGACAGTATTTAAAACATTCATAATTTTTAATTTCATTATATTTCCTCTATCATTTGCTTAGTCGTATAGCGTTATCAATAATGATTCAAAATAAGCTATGTTTAATTTTACTCATGAATTCTTTCGCAAAATTCTATGCCATTTGAAGATGTATATTTAATAATGAACAAATAAAAAAACAATTTTTTCTACAGCTCAGAGATCCATTACTTCTGATGAATTTGTAAAATTTCCTACATTAATCCATAATTGCAGTAAATTTAAGTATTTGTATTTAATATTTCATTTATTGGAGTTTAAATATTGTGTGCCAGACTAGTAAACACCTGTCTAAATATTAATTTCATTTTTTTGAGGCTTTTATCATTCAACTGATTAAACATTGCGTTTCAATTTCTAAAGAAATTTATATTCTTGAGATAAAGGTTCTTAGATAGTTATGAAATTTGTTTTGAGATATTGTAATTATTATGACTACTTTTGTTCCGTTTTTAGATTTTTGTATTTTAACTAACTAGACTTTAATCTTAATATATAAAAATCAATGTCCCGAGATAACATATATATCTATATATATATATACATATATGTATCAACGCATAGCCGAAACCGCTGAAGCTTCAGACTTGAAATTTGGCAGGCATGTCCGCATGATTACAAAAGTAACCACTAAGAAAGGATTTTTCGAAATCTCAATTAGTTCGGGAGAAATTAATTAAAACCCCTTAATTTCTGCGAAATTGAAAACCTGTCATTGAAATTCAAATCCCTTATTTTCGAAGGCTTTCCTCCATTCAAATCATTATTCAGTACTTCATCTCAGCGTTTGGTCGATAGCGAACTATAAATTTGATATTGTTTTTGTTTCTCACGTGATTCTTCGAGGCTTTTCTCAAGTCAAATCATAATGTTTCTGTCTTTTGCTTTTATTTTTTCAAAACTAGAAACAAAGTTTTTAAGAACATCATCACAGGCGGACTATCCTTTTGAATTTAGAAGAGTGCAGTTTCCTGTTCAAGTTTGCTTTGCAATAACCATTAATAAGTCACAAGGACAGACATTAAAAGTAGCAGGGATCGATTTAAGAGAAGACTTTTTTTCACGCGACCAATGTTATGTAGCTTGCTCCAAAGCCAGTTAGTTCATCAGGCAGTTTAATAATTTTAGCACCAGAGAAAAAAAACTAAAATTGTTGTACACAAAGAAGTTCTAGCTTAAACATAGGTATAACAATAAAATGTGGATGACCTCTGTTTGCAAAGATAATCAATACTTTAAAAGGATCGTTAATAACAGTTAAACATCGATTAAGGACAAGGGCATATATATATAAGGAGTCCAGGGTCCCCGGGATCCTCCCCAAATTAGGAAAAGTTATAGGTAATAAGTAATTATTATAGGGAATTTTCGCAACTAATTGCACCAAGCACTGTTAACCCCTGCTAATTCCATTACCCGCGCAATGCCGGGTACGGGAATGCTAGTCAACTATAAAATGAAGAAAAACAATTCTAAAATCTTGTAATGAAAAAAAATTGCTGTTTAATTTTAGGGTTAAGAATAAAGGAAGTAAAAGAAATTTATGAAGGAGAAGTGACTGAAATATCTCCAGTTGAAAGTGAAAATCCTTTGGGTGGTAGGTATATTTTTCTGAAAAATATTTGAAATTGTAGTTTGTTTTTCAGGTTAATTTCCAAAATATTTTTGTTAAAGGTGTGGAACTTTAAATGTAATTTAATGATAATTTGCATAATAAAATGATTAATCTTAGGGTTCCCTAGGTGCCAAAGGAGAAAAAGGGGTGAATTAGAGTGTCAATGATATTGATACCTGTATTTAATCGAATTAAGGGTGCTATGACAAAATTCTTATTCTTCAAAGGATGCGGCAAATCTAAAAAGTTGGGAACCACTGGATTAATCTTTATAGAAAGCTTTCTCAGGGTATTTATTTGCATTTTTCTTTAATGGCTGAATGGTAAAAGAATTTGACTTCTGAGAAATTTGATGTTACAGGAAGATCAATACGAAATTTGAGAAAAGCTGCAATAAATATGGTTTTTTAAAACTTTTTACTCTTCTAGAATTTGAACAGTTGCAATATGATTGTACGAAGTCAAGTCACACTAAGATCACCAATTCCTGCTTCTGAAATCAGCGCTGAAGGTTTAAAAAAAAAATTTGTTTGAGAAATATTCATGCACTGCCCTGAAATGATACAATTCAAAATGGCATGATAGTACAGAATCCATATGGCAGTGATGGAGCTTATTTCTATCAGAGATGTATTTCATGCAATGCAAGGTTTAAGCTGAGTTCAAAAGTTCTTCAGCATAAAAGCTAAAATTAAGAGAAAAGTTTTGCAAAATGGCTAAAATATTATTCATTCTCATCTCTTTCTAAATGCTCAGTGTGTTTCATCACCAGTTAAAAATAAATTAAAATTTCTTCTATGATATCTTTAAAGAAATAAGTGCAGCAGCTATTTTGTTTAAATGTAAAACAAAAGATCTTGGATTCTTACCATTAAAAAAACACATTCTCGGTTGTTGGAACGTTGCAGTCGTCTTCTACAAATAATGCAGTTTTTGGGTGGATATAATGCCGCATAATACTAAGTATTGTTGAACTTAATCGTAATTTAAGCATCTTTGCCAAGATTTAAAAAATATTAAGTTGAATATCCTCTCTTGGATCATATGTTGTTTCCTTTTTTTGAAATTAATTTATTTTTTGTTTGAGCAAAAAAGTGAAAATGCTTTACTTTCTCAATTGAGATAGTGTTTTCACATTTTGCGAAAAATTTGACTGTAGCGGAAATCTTGTTGCAATGTCTGTTGAAATTGGCAAAACTTTTTCCCCCCACAGTTTCTTCTAGTGTTGAAATACATTTAGTGAATAATTGTCAGATAAAGAGAGTGGATTGAAATTAAGTAATGATAATTCTTAAATTATAATGCAGTTTTTGTGAAGCATTTTAATGTTTGTTCACTTTTAATATGTAATGTTGCAGTTCGTAAGATGAAAGTTGCTAAAAGTTTTTAAATTAGTGTATGAAATTCTTACATAGTTTTTTTTTATTTTTTATTTTTTAGGGTATGGTAAAACTGTTACACATGTCGTCATAGGACTAAAAACTACAAAAGGATCAAAAAAGTTGAAACTTGATCCTTCAATTTATGAAAGCATTCAAAAGGAGAAAGTATGTACTGGTGACGTAATTTACATTGAAGCTAACAGTGGAGCTGTCAAGGTATAGCAATATGTTTAAATATAACCTTTGAAATATTTAAAGCTAAGTAGCTCTTTCTTTTAAGTAACCTTATGTACTTAAGGATCAGGAATAAGTTCGTAGAATTTGCTGCAAACTGAGTTGTATTTGTTAAATCCCCAATTCACAAAATTATAATTATTAAAGATGGTTATCAAACCGCTGATTTTAATATCATTAAAAAAAAATCTTGATTTATAAAATCAGTATTTTATCACATTATCTTGTGCTAAATTGTGTACTTATCCAATGCAGTGGCATGACCCCTAATGTTTTTCTTTTCAGGAACTTATGTTTTTTGCTTCCTTTTACAGTTACATCCTTTTAGATATTTCTACCTAAATTTCCATTTTACCAACCCTGAATGAATATTGAGTGGTTTTTCGGCAAGTCCGTATGTGCATCTTCTAGAGGTGCAGATTAGCAGTCGCCACTCGCCAAATGGCGACCAGAAATTTCAGTGCCGATCACCACTGGGTGACCAAAAAAATAAAAAAAAGTCTCCCAATTTTTTGTTACTGCTTGCATTATGCTTCAGTAGCAGTTTTTAATGCTCCTCTAGGGCGTGACATCACTTGTTGACGTGCAACAAAAGTTGAAATGTTGCCTCTCTCCTTGCCGATTTGCTGATGCCTTGTGTTTGATGCGCAAAACCAGCAGCACGTGGATAGACACTGCATTCAGGGGGGGGGGGGGTGAAAAATCACTACGGTCCGGCAAAAACTCCCTAAACCCAATCAAAGTCATCTCCCTAAACCCAAAGGGAGCCATGTTGGATTTGAAATCTTATTTTGCACAAAAAATTACTTCTCTTGATAGAAATTTCAATCCTTTTGCTTCTTGAAAATATTTTAATATTTTTGATAATCAGAAGTTTCCTTAGATTAGCTTATCTTACGTTTAATTTTAATAAATGGATTTGTTTTTGGACCAATGCTTCCTTTGTAATCGTACATTGCGAGGAACTGCATCTTGTGGTTGAGATTTCAATCTTTTTGCATCTTGTACATATTTTGATATATTTGACAAGAGAAAGTTGATTTGACATATGCTACTTTTGATTAGTTTGTTTTAATTTTGATTAATGAATTTGCTTTTGAAGCTAAACTTTGAAATCATACTTTTCGGAGATTTGCATCTCATGCTTGATATTTCAATCCTGTTGCATCTTGTAAATATTTCAATATTTTTGGCAATCAAAAGTTATTTTATGACAGGCTACCTTAGTTAAGCTTATTTTATGTTTAATTTTAATGAATAGATATATTTTTGTGTGTGTGCGGACCCATGCTTCCTTTATAATTGTACTTTGTGGGAAATTGCATCACGTGCTTGAGATTTCAATGGAATTGCATCTCGTACATATTTTAATATAGTGGACAATCGGAAGTTGTTTCGGCATAAGCTACTTTAAATTAGCGTATTTTAAGTTTGATTTTAATTAAAAAAAACATTTATTTTCAGGAGACATGCCGACATTGCACACGAGAATCGCAAAAAATTACTTCCAGTGTTTGAAATTTCAATCCTTTTGTACCTTTCAAATATTTCAAAGTTTTTGACAATTGATAACTATATTTTAATAACTAAAATAAATAAATTCTGTTTATATATTTGGTTATTTTTGCAAGCTTTATTTTAATTATTTTTAGCTTATAATAATACCATGCATCAGAAGTGAAAATTTATGCAAAAGGCTAACTTCAAAGTTTAACATCTTATCCCACTATATTTTTTTTAAATTTTTTGGACGTTGTTGCAAAAACATGTCAAAATTTTGAAACGAGGGATATCCTATAGCATGTTTGCAGACATGTTTAATGACCAAAAAATAGCAAACAAGGTTTTCAGTGAGGCTATAAAGTTATCATGGCAAGTATCCATTAAAGCAAGTCGCTCTAGGCATCAAATTTTGCAGAAGTATATTAAACTGTTCAAAATGTACTAATTCTTAATTTTTTCTGTTTTGATCACTGGAGTTTGTAAACTGAAATTTTAATTAGCATTGATATTATCGACATCCCATTTCAATCTGAATCACACTCTGATTTCTTCAATGAGAAAAAGAAAATAATGACTGGTACTGATTTTCATTGGGAAGGGTAAAAAATTTTTTAACTTACACACATATAAATATATTTTCACCCCAGAGCAACACTAAGACATCTAATCCCAGGAATAACAGTAAGATATTCTACCGTTACTCTGAGGCGACGATATATACAGAGATATGTGTGTGTGTTTGGCTACCAAAGTTTTTGGTGTTGGTAGCCGCTGGCTACCAAAGAAAAATATCAGTCTACACCTCTAGCATCTGCACCTAAGAATGTATGGACAGCTGAAATGTCAATTTTGATGATCTCAGAGTTAATAAATAATAAAAAAAAAATTAAGAAACATTTTTAAAAACTTGTATTTATGTTCTATATGCCTGTTTAAATTTTAAAATTTGTTTGTGAACCTCCATTTAAATGATCCATGAGCTACCACTGTAATGAACAATAGTGACAATGTACTAAAATTAACTTAGGTACTTCGGTTCCTACTTTAAGATAGGTGCTTTCCTGTCCTTTGGAACACTTATGGGTCATTCTCAAGAATGTGTACCTTAAGAACAAAAATATTTTTCAATTTCAAAACCTTTTCTTTTCTTTTTCATTCTTACATGAAAGTGTAACCTATTAGAAGTAACCATAAACAAATGGCACAGATAAGTTCCAGTTATTTTACTCATAAATTAAAAAAATTAAAAAAATATTTTGTTCAAAGAAAAAAAACTTTTGATTTTTGAAGATGGAGGAAAATATATTTCTAGATTTTATCAAAGAAGTAATTTTGTAACTGTGCAAACAATGAGCTATTTTAATGATTAGAATAAATCAAATGTTAAGCTCTCTTAATTAAAGTATGGCTCACATTTTAGTTATCCTTTTACTTCAAATTTGTGTAAAAAAATATTCTAATATTTGTTTTTATATTAGTAAATTAGAGAACACACGGGTAATTTATAATTTTGGTAAACTGTCTAAAATTGATGTATTTCTCCAGGGTGGCGACAGATCAGGGAAAAGTCAGGGAACTTTATTAATCAGGGAAAAGTCAGGGAAATATCAGGGAATTTCGAAAAAATAACAAAAAATCGGAGGAAATTGATTTCATGAAGAAAAAAAATTTTTTTTTTGCTTTACAGAATTAAGTATCCTAATTCCCTACGCATTTTCCGCCAATTATTTGTTAAAAAAAAAAAGTAAAATTAATGAAGTGCAATTATACACTGCCGCATATTTGTGCATTTTTTTCCCTCAACGTCAATGTATTGAATCTTACTCATTTACCACAGGATGAACTTCCGAAGATTGCTTCTGTGTCTGTTAGGTTGTTTATTTTACCTAGCTTGAAATTTCCTTTCACGCTTTCAATGCAACGTAAAATAAACAACCATACAGGCAAAGAGGAAGCTTTCATTAATGCCTTAGCTCCTTTGCCTTTATTCCATTGTTTCGAAGTGATTAGCGTACTGTAATCACGATTTCAAGAAGAAATCTTTGGTTTTTGAATTAATACTGATAAAAGCTTAAAAGTTATTACTTCACGTTTTTAATTTAATTGCTAAAATTGAACTTTCAATAAAAAAAACTTTGTTTTTTGCCATTGTACTATTTGCTGTCGCCGCAGATTATAGAGGTTTTCTTTTCTTCAGACTTAACTGATTCTTTTATTTTATAACCAAGTTGTTTTCTTCTTTTATATATTTTGTAACTAATTGCTTTTTTTTTCTTGCATTTCAAAGTTGTTTGTTACAAAAGCAATCCAAGATTTTTTTCGTTATATACTGAAATCATTTGAAATAGAGTTAACTTGTGTACTTAAGCAAATATCTTAATTTTTTCATTGTTAAAATGCTGTATTCATTCATTAAAACCTATGTTCTTGATTAGAGAAAAGCTCCCTATGAATGGATGTCAAAAGGTTTCATCTGTTTTGCATAAATATGTCAATGAGTTATATAAGAATAACTACATTACTTCTATTCTTTCACCAGTACTTGTTATTCTTGCAACAATTATTATAACTGTTTGAAAATTTAGTTCAAAATAATTTCAATTACTTTTAATTCTACCATAAATACACATATGTTTTTAAGGGTGTTTTTAATAGTTTCTTAAAATTCTTATGCAAAGTGGTTTCTGGAAGTAAAGTATTTTTTTTTTAAATTTTCTATAATCTTTCCATGTAGAAAAATGTAATATACTGTGTTGTAGTTTTTTTTTTTCCAAAAAAATTGTCTTGATGTTTTTTTTTAAAACCATTTTGTTAAAAAAGTAGCATCTTTTTAAAATATATCTCTAGTTCAACAAATTTTTACAACTTAAAACGTTTAAAATGCTGCATTTTATACAAACATACAATAGATTTCAATTAGAGCAAAGAAGGGAAACCATTATCATTGGTAACGTAAATCAGGGAAATTTGGTGAACTTAATCAGGGAAATCAGGGAAAAGTCAGGGTACTTTTTTTCACAGTTCCTGTCGCCACCCTGTTCTCCATTTATACTCACCTCAGAAATAATAACATTGATAAAGTCTGTCACAGAGGTGAGATTCACGGAGGTGAGGAATTTTCTATTAGTATAGGCCTAACACCTAAAGGATACAATTTTCAGGGAATTTTTTTTCTTCGATGCTACTATCTGCACATGTTAAGCATATGAAAACATGTGCACTTCTTTTTTTACATTAATTTACATCCCTGAAATTTAAGTTCACAGAGGTGAGAATTCCCAATAACCACACTTGGTTTTTGAAACAAAAACTATCTCATAACTTCTTTATAGCTGAAAATAAACAAGGGGGCTCCCTTGTAACATGGGAAATAAAATTTGATGTCGTTACTGCCATGAATTAATGAGAATGGCATTTTGTGTTTGGGTAACGGAGGTGAGAATTTATTGTGATGCAATTCTTTTTCCTACTAAAATGAACTAAAACACAATATTAAAAAATTAAATATACTTAAACAACTAGTATTTTAGACACTTGTGAGAGAAATAATAAATAAATAAACATATACTTTTAATTAAGCTATAGAGCAACATAAAGTCACACCAGCCATGCCACGGAGGAGAGAATTCACATACTGTGAACCCAAAATATAGTAAAATAAAACTTATTAAAAAATTGTCTTCAAGTTTAAATAGATGTATTTTTGATGAAATTAAAGAACATAATTCACTGATTTGTGTCCTAAAGTTTTCACTGTAAAAGGCGTGTGACAGAAACATTATACTTTTTGAACAATGACCCAGGTGCTTGCAACTCTGCAGCACTTCTTTCGATAGTATTTTTTTGTAGCATCTATTAACGTGCTTGAGCTGTCAAATAGTTCACATTGTATGTAATAAAGTTTGTGTGTAATATTTTCTGCTGCTTTCTCACCTTCCTCGAAAAATCATGACCTCCATTTTAAAAATGTGAATTAAGCCCTTGATAATGTTCAAACTTGTTTTATATTTACATTGTATTGATTTTGCAAGTGTTTTTATATTGTAATGATATGTAAAACTAGTGCATTTAATTTTAATGATATTACTATATGCATCTTTTTTAAATGATATGTATTCCCATATTAGAGACAAGGAAGGTGTGATGCTTATGCAACAGAATTTGATCTGGAGGTAAAAATGTTAACTATTTCAGTAATCTCATTTCATTTCGTAATAAATGTAATATACTTTAAACAGATTAAAAGGTTATTATTTATGTTCACAAGTGTTTAGATGGGATATCGTTTGGTATTAATTTTTTTTTTATTCAGTGGTTTCTGAAGTGTATGTGTGTGTGTTTTTGTATTTACAATAAAATTCCTTTATTGACACATTGTTCAAATCAAAAATAATAATCAAAATAAACCTCTTAACTACTATATTTGTGCTAAACTGCCAAAATATGATAAGGGATTTCTCTCTTTCTTCTTGACCTAAATAAGTGTGAAATTGATATTTATAAAAAGTGTGGCGTGTTGAATTGGTACATTTTGAATTTTATGCTAATCAAAACTTTGAGTTTAAATATGTATTGGCAGATGAATTATCTTTCCTAGAAATGCCTAAGAAAACCATTAAGTGTGATAAAAAGCAATGGATGCCTCTAGGCCTGGGATTTCTAAACTATGTGCTGTGGTATTTCCTGGGAGCCATTAAATCTTCTTAAGGGCATGGGTGTTTGTGTTTCTGTATTAGACCAGGATTTTTTTGTTTGTTAATACAAGGGATGAGATTCCCCCCCCCCCCCTTTCCAAAATTCCGGCTTTTTCTGTTGGCTTTGAAAACCTTTCCCCTTTTTGCCTTTTTCAGGCCTCATTATGTTCCTACTTTTTTTAAAATTCTGAAAATATTTCCAGTTTACTAAATTTTCGTTCCCCGCTTTCTTATTCTTTCTGTTTTCCCCCCTCAAATCTTCATCCTCCATGAAATCAGCAAAAAACATATGCTTGCGAAACATGCCAATGACGTCAAAAATGTGCATCACCAAAAATTGCATGTTTTGCTTAAGATTTCAATCTTTTTGCATCCTGCAAATATTTTAGTCAATTTTAATTTTTTTTTTTTTTTTTTTTGCCATATGCTTTTTTCTTATTTTATTCATTATTTCAATATTATTTTTATTTCTCAAATTTATTTTCAAGAGGATGCAGAAGTCTATCAAAAAAAAAAAAAAAAAAAAAAATGTGATCCGACTCCCAGTCTGATTTTAATGAAACTTGGCAGGGTTCCTTTTTTTTATGTATTTAAGAAAGCAAACAAAATATTTATGGTGAATCAGAAATGGCTTAGGCATTCAGCCTGTTAAAATTTTTCTGGAATACATGATTCAACTGCAAGTTGTTCTTATGATCCTGAAATAGTATTATGAAGTTTTTAAAACCAAATTTTAAGTTACAATGCGAGGAAAAACTTTACCCAATTACTTATGTATATAGTTATTCATTTATTTTCAATTCTTGCTATGGAAAGTATGTTCTACCACATAAGGAAAACTGCCACATAAGGATTTTTTACTTTACAAAGAAATTTCATTTTAAAAGTGATGTTCCCATTTTCAATACAATGAATTCAAATGTTTTTAATTATTAAAGATGTTTTTTTCTAAAAAGTAGGAAAAATTTATTGTTGAATTTTTGACTATCATGGCTTCCAGGGCTATTTTGATGCAATTTTAGATAGCATCCCCTTTTCCACATTATTTTACAAAACATTTTTGGAATTCCCCCTTTTTGCTCTCTGACCGCTCTCGTCCCTGAATACTGAAATGCCGGTATTGTCCGTTACACTTTTATCTCTCTACCTCCGTTTTTTTTTCCTTACTACAAATTTTTGTCAAGTATTTCAGTAATTGTTAATAATATTCATTGTGTAAATCTGTTAAAATGCAATTCTAAAAGTAATTTTTTAATAAATTATTTTATTTGCTATTTTTATGCTTTTGATGTCTGTATTTTGAGAAATGCCATCCCTTTGCATTCAATATCAGAATGAGAATAGAGTTTTACTCATTTTTGATGTTTATTTTGCTTTGTTAGAAGGGAAATAACTTTTTTTTTCTTTTTTAAAAATTAGAACCTCAAATTTTTCAAGTATAATTCTGTTTTTTTTTTTATGGGTATCAAAAACGTTGAATCCTGAATCCCCAATTTAATTTTGCTTTTCCTTCAATTATGGCGACAAATATAAAAAATGCTTAGACTTTATATATTATAAATAATTTTACTGAAATGAATTCTTTTATATGTTATCTTGATACTTTTGATGCCTTCATTTTGAAGATTACAACCTCTTTGCATCTGTTATGGGAATGGGATTTTTTGTATTTTTAAATGAAGAATTCTGTCATGTGTTTATCAAAAGCAATTAATGTACATGGTACGATCCAAAAGTAATGAGCCTCACTTTATACTGCCACAAGCACACCCTGCAGCTTGCTCCACTTTACATCGACTGTGGTGGGGGTTGTTGGCTTTACAGCGCAATGCTGGTTAGTTGCCTCCCAGCTTTCAGAGTGGTACCATCAGCTTTAATAGTAACCTCTATACAGTGGTGCATGACACAGCAATATGGAAAGTTCGTCAGAGCAACACAAATAAATCAATTTGGTTTCCTTCCCAAATGTTCGCAATGCTTCGACAGGCATTTGGGACTGAGTGTCTGTCCTATTCACAAGTAGAAAAGTCACACGAGGTCTTTCGTAAGGCCGGGAAGTAGTGACTGACAAAACCCAATCTGGACGCTCGTCCTCGGCTCCTAATGACCCAGAAGTACTTTTTTTTGACCCCTGATACACAAAGGAAGGGGTTTATAAGTTTGACATGTCTGTTGTACCTATGTATCTGTCTGTGGCACTCTAGCGCCTAATGGATAGACCGATTTTTTCGTGATTTTTGCAGTGAAAACATATTTAAAAATTTAGTACCAAAACAAAGTAATTTTTTTTTTGCGTCTGATAGAATGAGTTTAGAATTTCCATGTAATATAGAATTCAAACTATAGCGTTTTTTAGGAGCAGATTTTAAATATGGCTAAACCTTTATTTACGCAATTGGTAACAAAACTCATGGTTGGCCAACAAGGAAATTCAATGCAATGATTGAAAATTTTTATCTGCTGCCAGTTTCTATTTGTCAACAAATAAAATACTTGTAATTGATTTTTAATAATACAAGGCTTTGACAAGGATCTAAAAATTTCCCTCTTGATTCTACATTTGCGATCCAGTCGGTTTTTTTTTAATTTTTAATTTTATTGTGATTATTCTGTCAGTAATAGACCAATGAATAATTTTAATACAAAATTCTTTAAATCCGAAGTAATTCTAATGGTTTCAGTCATTTTTATAATGTTCCATAATTACAAACTATGGAACAATATCATTTCGCATTTCCAACGAACTATAGGAGGCACTGCAGTCACTGTCTAATGGCGGACGAAAAAACTAAAACAAATGCAAGTGGTAACGAAGAAAATGCTAAAAGTGTTGTGATTTTTGTTCGTATGCATGATTTTTTTGTTTTATCCTTTTTAAATCAATATTTTAAGTCCTGAGGATATTTTGGCCCACGTAGAAAGCAATGAGAATTCAAGAAGCATTACTAAACGTCAAACATTAATGCAAACTAGGTAGTTCTTAGTTCTAACCAGGAAACATCACGATCAAGGAAATTCAAAAAAATTCCAAATTGGTGGCATTCGAAAGAGCATTGGAAAACATGTTTATGGCACTGAAACTACGTGCCCTTGTGACCACGTTATCGAAATATGATGTCTTAAAAATTGCCGAAATTTTTAGTAAAGTCGCTAAATTTAGCGAGTTTTGTTCAGAAATGAAGGTACGGCGCGAATTCAACATCTGCGTCTGACAAGACATTTCACTTCCATATTTGGTCACCACCAAAGCGCGTGAGAAATATCGCATTAATTCTTTACTCGGGGAGACTACCATGGCGCGGGGTGTCGAGGCACAGACTGCGGCATTGAAATTTTTAGGGGCTTGTGTTCCGTGATATTAACGTGCAACTGTATAGGGGAAAACGCCACAGCCCGAAATATTTGTTTTATTTTATTGTAAAAACAATGGAATTTTTTGTTATTCTTAAGACTGTTAAAAAACTGATGTTTAAAACTTTTATGCTTCTGCGGGTGAAATATTTCCACTGAAAGAGTTTTTTCGATGATGAAACTGTTTTTAAAAAAATATGATAACCGTAGAGAAACGGTAAACACACTTTAAAGTCTTTTTTTTTTTTTTTTTTGAAAAGTCGTAAATCTGAAGTCTTCAACAGTATCTAAATACGAAGAAAACGACATTTTTAAAGATTTCAAACCATGTTCTCAAATTTAAAAAAAACGATTTCTGTCAGTTATTTTCAGTGTGTTTTTCGTTATGTGTATCGTTTTCAAGTTATGTGTAAACCCTCTAACAAGTCAAAAAAAAAAAAAACTGTATTCATTTTTATTTTGCTCGTATTTGAATTCCCTTTTAACGTGAAACATAATTGGTAAAAGTGACTTCAGTATTTTTAAAAATGACTAAATAACATGCAATATGATGTGCATTTACGTTATAGTGACTTTCAGTTGCAGTGACAGACTTTTTCGAACTACAGGGGTTGTTGTAATGAACGTCGACTATAAAATTTTTGATAAGAATCTGTTATGAAGTAATTTCCGACATCGTTAGTTTTGCTGTGCAAATTTTTGACATTTACTATCCGTTGTTTTCTTTTTTTAATTATTATTTTTTTCGATTTTAAATTAAACATTTTCGCTAGCAGTGGTCAAACAATAAAACTTCATAAATGATAATAACTTTTGAAAAAATAAATAAGAGCTGGGATATTACAATCCATGATCATGTTCTTTCAACATCAAAAACTATCCATTTTCAATATATAAGCTTTAATAAGCATGTTTTTTTTTTTACTTATTCATATTAATTCTCGTACATAATTATTAATTACTTACAACACATTTCATTACAAGAGTACAAACTTAAATTAGTTAAGTAAAACACACTTGAAATGCACTTAAATTCTGAAATGCATTATTATCACGATTACAAAGTTAAATCCTACGTTCAATTTCGTTATAAAGTTGTATCTCCTCTGGATAAAGCTCTCTAGTTTCCATTTCACAGGCTTCATAGTTACTTTTTAATTTTACCTGCACAAGTAAAGGGTTAATTCGAAACATCGTTTACGCGCTTTGCAGATGACCAGAAATGGAAATGAGTCTTGCTAGACACTGGCGATGAAATCACGTGGTATTTTCCATTTCTTGCCAAGTCTTTAAATTTGGCGAATTTTCGTAAGATTTCGACAGACTTTGACCCCCCATATCTCAAAAACAAAAGGACGAGGGCACACAATATTTGGGTCAAATTTTTTTCTAAAGATACTTTTTCGAATGCGACCATTTTTAACTTTTTTCATGATTACTGAACTCGTGATGTTTCCTGGTAAGCAGCCATTTCCACGATGTTGAATTCAATATTTATCAATTCTTGATAAAACTAAATAGTTGTGGCCTGACAAGAATAACAATTAACGCTAGATAATTTAATTATATGACATTACGAATTATTATCAACAGAAGATGATCTTTCTTTGCCTTGCTTGGCTAGAGCTTATTGTTTTGCATTTGTAGCTGAGTTATTTCTCTCAAACTCCCGAATTGGTTAATTTAAAATTTTTCTGTTTCGATGTTTCTAATTTCTGAGTTATAATTTAATTATGTCATGTTGTGCAAATCATCAACAAAATTCTCACGGAAATATGGAAGTAGTTTTCTTTTCAGTTGAATGACCATTATTTCTTTTAACTTATCGAATTCTGTAATCTTACTACCATTTTATTCCACTCATGATAAAAATTAAAAATGGTTTAACTAAAAACGCGAAATCTCGCCAAGGTTACTTTGCTCGCACAATACTAAAACTATAACCCTAAACAAATTTGGCGAAACCTTTCAGCTGAGAATAAAAGGAATCAAGTAAATTCTTTCTCGGTTAAACATTTTTCATTTTGTTCTACGATAATATGTTCAAGAAAATATTTTGCATACTGTCTATTCCAACTGAATGCTGCTGTAAAATATGGTTAGTTAAATTAATTTAAGCTTTAAAAAAAAACCCATATTCTTACAAATTCTTTACAAAAGAATAAAAATTTTTACCTTGTACAACGTTATCCAAGTTTGTTAATCCAGAGTTTTCGCTTTAACCATTTCTCAATCAACTCACATTTTAAAGGGAGAAAAAGAAAACTAACATTATTCTGAGAAGCTCGAGAATACTACTTAGGGACTAAACAATTTCTGTAGCTGAAAGCTACAGAAATCGAACTACGACACATCGATTGTGTTAATAAATACTCAGAACAAACTACCTGTGTTGACGTCAACAGACACACATGGAACGCAACGTGGCAAAGTTATAGTTTTTCCGTCAGTTTTGTAAATCACCGCAAGGTAGCGTATTCGAGCGCTGGAGTTGCAAATTTAAATCACTTTGCATAGTTAGCCTTAATTGCATTTGTTTTTCAAATAAGGTAATTTCTGACTCATAAATCAATGCTTTATACAATACAGTTATATTAATTTGACCATTATTTAAATAATTGGAATGTGATGAATTAAGAGTTCCATAAATTTAAAGAGCTTACAAAGGAAAAATAGCTATTATAAACACTATAGATATAAATTCTTAATTAAACTTGATTTTTTTTAATCCTTAATTTTGTGAAAAATGTCATTTCTTGTAATTGTTTTTTAAATCTCAAATTAATATATATTTTTAAAAAGGAGATTTTTTAAATTGAAACTTCTTTTACTTTCCAAGGCGGAAGAGTATGTTCCTTTACCTAAAGGAGATGTTCATAAGAAGAAAGAAGTTGTTCAAGATGTTACTCTTCATGATTTAGATGTTGCAAATGCAAAACCACAGGGTGGCCAGGACATATTGTCTATTATGAATATGCTTATAAAGCCCAAAAAAACTGAAATAACTGGTATGCATTACTGGAAAAAATATTTCAGAGATTCCTCTCTATTATGCATTGTGTATGTGTGTGTGCATGTAATATGTACTAAATATATGTGTGTGTGTGCAATCGCAGTTTAATTTAATAGACTTTATTCAATTGCTCCACTTAGTATTCAAATTTCAGAATAAAATTGTACTTGTGATGTTTTGCATCATGTATTTTCCTTTTATTTCATTAGTTTAAAAGAATTGATGTATTCATTTGTTCTGTTTTTTAGATAAGCTTCGCAAAGAAATAAATAAAGTTGTAAATAAATATATCGATCAAGGAGTAGCAGAGCTAGTTCCTGGAGTATTATTCATTGATGAAGTTCATATGTTGGATATAGAATGTTTTACGTATTTACATAGAGCACTTGAATCTACCATTTCACCAATAGTTGTCTTTGCAACAAACCGTGGGATATGTCCTATTAAGTATGAAACTTTTCCTTTTAATTTAAAATTTTTGATTACATTTTTATTTATTTTAAAGTTCTATATTTTATCATTTAAATAGAGGTGCAGAAGATGTGTTATCTGCTCATGGCATCCCACGTGATCTTCTCGATCGTCTTATGATAATTCGCACTGAGCCCTATTCTTGTGCTGAAATGTTTCAGGTGCGTATTCTTCCCATTTTATTTATTTTTTTAAAATGAGATACAGTAAACCCTCATTAACCTGGACCCTATCAAACCGGACTACTCTTAATCCGAATAGCCATTTAGACGTACATACTGTATAAATTTATGGCGAGTTAGCACAATAATGTATTTTTCTAGGTCTAGTAAGTACAAGGTATTTAAATACTATACTTAATTTTCTCTTACGCAGCTGTACATTTCATTTACTTGAATTCAAAATACATTTTTTTACTGTTTTCAATAGTTTGTTTGCATACCTTGTCTCAATTTATATGTTATTTTGTTTAAACGGTACTTTTATGAAATTAGACAACCTAAAATCCCCTAATAGTCTGGATTAAGGAAGTTCTACTGTATTATATTATTGAAAATCATTATTAGGCATAGCTTATTGAATTCAGAGTATTTTCAATTTCTATTGTATGTATGTGTGTACCTTTCTGTTGTATGAATTTTTCATTTTATTTCGAGTGACATAATAGAAAATCAATCATTACTAGTGCTATTTTAATTACACACAAATTAAAATAATAATTTAATAAATTTAATGAAACACATGAAATATATATACAATTGCTTTTCTTTATAATTGAAGAGACCAAAAAGGAATTTTGTTGTAGCCATGCTTTTGTTATGAAAAAATAAATAATACAGTAAAATGCAAAGAGGAATTGAAGATATCGCATTATAGCCATAAATTTCCTATCTACTGAAGTATTATTTGATATCATGAGCGATATGTTTTTACCTTTGGCAAAAATATATCCACTATCCGGGCTCCACTTTCTGCCTTTAAAAAATAATTAAATTTCTAATGTAAGACAAGTAAAAATTATTTGTAAAGCTGTTCAAATTTGTTTGAATATTTATTTTTTTTCTCTCATGTCTGTGTTGTGCATTTCAAGTAGTAAAAAACCACCAACAAGATTCATTTAGGTATAAGGACAAAAATACCAAAGGTACTACTTAGATAACAAGATAAGGTACTAAACTATATGGTGCATTAAAAAAGGCAATAAATATAAAATACATAGTATCAAAAAAGTTTTTTTAATTTGCTGACCAAATTGTGTTTAAGGTTCTTTTCCACCTTAACGTTTTGAGCCTGTTAATCTCAGTTGCATCCATGATTTCTGTTTGTTTTGTGTTTAATGGTTACAGAGCACCTTTGAGGTTGCAGCCCCTAATTTGCACATAGAGTTGAAGCAAACCAGGAACATTTTTATCAGTGGTAAATCTCTCAAAGTAGTAAATCTCTCAAAGTGGTCTCAAAGTGGTATAACAATCACCACATATGGCTACTGCAAGCTTAACTGGACCTCTGGGCAAAATACTGACATATTACCACCTCACCCAAAGAACTATTTGAACTGACGATTTTGTCCCTGCTCTTCTATGCTCGTGACCAGACCTCCTTCTCAAAGCACTGATAGCAATGCTAGTATTAAAACTCAGCACTTTTTGGTTCCAAGCCAAATGCATTGCTGATTTAGATATATTTTTATAAATCCTTCATTTCCGTTCATGGTTTATTTGGATAACAATTAGTGATGTGGATCGGGTAAATACCCAGCGGGTAGGTAAATATTTTTTGGGTATTTACCCAGGTATTTACCCAAGGCCTGGGTAAATACCCAAAAACTGGGTATTTAATAAAAAATACAAAAAAGCGAATGAGAATTTTTTTTTTTTTTAATCTAAATATGAAATAATTGGTAAAACTGATATATACATATGTATTACACAGTTTATAATATTTTTTATTGGAAGACTTGATGAAATCATGAAAGAAACATATCGTGAACCAAAGAACCTTTCTTTTCAATGTCATAATTGGAGAAGTATAAGCAATTCATTATGAACTTCAGGATTTCAAAATCACAATCTAGGTTAGTCATATCCAAAATGAAAAAAAAAAAGGAAGCATGAGGGATGTTTGGAAGAATAAACTGAGAAGTTAAGAAACTATGGTGTTATTTATTTTATTGATATTTAAGTGATATCATGGAAAATATAGAAACAGTTTTCACATTAATAAACAAAAAAAAAAAAGCAAAATTTTCTTTTCTGTTGCCTTGCTCATTTGCATTTGCTCCCCTGTAGGGTGGGAAGGTAAATATTTTTTTGGGTATTTATCCGAAGGCAAGGTAAATCCCCTAGTAATTACGCATTTTGCAAAATTTTTTTAGGTAGTATTAAAAAGTGACTATTATATCTTTTTTAAACATAAAACCTAAAATAAAAGATTAAAAATTTTAAATGAATTTTAAATGTTTATGTACATTATGTGTGTGTGTATATATATATATGTGTGTGATACAGAATACACCTGAACAATTGAACTAAGTTTGGAGGAAATTTCTGCATAAGATATAGGTAAATAAATTGTAATAATAAATTGAGCGACATTTCGTTACATTTTGATGTAACGAAACATATTACTGGGGTATAAAAGACTAGGACCTTAAAAAATAGATGTTTGCTTTTTTTTTTGTAACCAGTTAAGCTTTTTCCTTTTTGTAGAATGGCTTTTTATATCTGAAATTTGGCTATCAACATTGATTAGGCATATCCAACACATTTAATGTGAATATCATATTAGATTGCTAAGCTGTTTCACACAATAATTCTTTAAATATGTGATCAAAATACAATTTTTGGGCAAAAATTTATTGTTTTGTATATGGTTGGTTGTATATATACATAATGGAATACATACAGAAAAGTATTTTAGATGAATATAAATTTTTGAAATAAATACCCGGGTATTTACCCATTCTGGGTATTTACCCGGGTATATACCCTGGGTATTTACCCCTAAAAATAAATACCCGGATATTTTACATCACTAATAACAATTAACATAAATTTTTCATTAATAAATTAGCATTAAAATGTTTGGTCTATACAATTTTTACAATGTGTTTTAGATCTTGAAAATTCGAGCAAATATCGAAGGCGTATCAATTGATGAAGAATCTCTTCTAACTTTAGCAGAAATAGGACAAAAAACAACTCTTCGGTATGTTTAAATACTTTTATTTTTTTCTAGTAAATATGCATTATGCCTGCGCAATTTCTATGATCCTTGAAATTCCTTCCATTTTAAGTTTTCGAAGATCTCAGTCTTTCACAGATCTTTTTAAACATTGAATAAAAATTTTGTATATATTTTTTTGGCCTATCACAAATTGCTTATTATCCTCACTTGACCTAAGTTGATGTTGCTATGATTTTTCTATCTATTTATTTGTGGAGCGAAATTTTCGTCCTCATAGTGACAAATCAGCTGTGGTTTAATTTTGTATATATCTCACGGGCCCTCAAAAGTCCCTATTTTCAAGTATTGTTTGTAGGGGCCCCTCTAAAAGCCATATTTTGTAGTCAAAAACCCTAAAAATTAATAAAAGCCCCAATTTTTTTAAGATTTGTGTAATTCTGTGTCAAATCAACGAAAAACAATTTCTCAGCTTAACTTCTCAGATTATCATGAAACTTTCCGACACCTTACCCTTCGACGCCTTAAATTTATCTATATTTTTCCAAAATATATTGTTCATAAGTGATGTGTAATTAGTTATTGAAGTTTGTTAAACAGCACTTTTTTAAAACACTTGCGAGCAGTGTTAAAGTGTTAAATTCAAGTTCTGTGGGAGCAACAGAGTTGTATAATAAATTTATTAAGGTCATTTTAAAGATACTTTAATTTTATATGCAGTTAACTCCCAATTTGCACAGAATAGGGGGGACAGTAATTATGGATAACAAAATTCTGGGATAATCCGCAAAATAAGTAGAAGATAATATTAGTCTATGCAATAGCTTTAGATAGATCAATAATAATTGCATCCTAACTAAAATAACATTGTATAAAAAATGCATGTAAAGCTGAAAAAGGATAATTCATTTTAGCAATGGATTTCACACATATGCGAGCAAATGGTGCTAACAGATTATTTCAAATATTTCCAGCTAGGTTACACCAAAAATGCATAGGAGAAAGTTTTTTTAACAAGATTAATGTGGTCACTCGATTACAGGCATAAGTTGTATAGATCTAAAAATTAATAAAAATAGTGTAGATAAAAAAATGAGGTTTCAAGTAGTCTAGTTTCATGGACCATGAAAGGTGTGATGCCATTGGAAGGGAAAGAAAAAAATGGGATGTCTAGGCACAGGTTTTGCACTAAGTTAAAATGTGTGCATTTATCTACATTTAGTTAATCATTGCCAAGAAAAAACATATTTTTCAATGTGTGAAAGCTGGTGGGTAATCCGTCCGGCGGATAATCAGGAGTTTAGTATACAGTTTAATAAATTTCAAGAAACACTTTTTTGCAAAATTTAAAATAATGTCCTATAAAATTTTTGAAAAAACTAGTGTCTTAAATGTATTTTGATGAATATAACAAACATGTTTCAGTGTCAGAGTGGGACAATGAATGACTCAGCAGTTACAATAAAAAATGTGGGAAAATTTTATGTAGTTTTTGCAAAATTTCACTTTTAAATGTTATAGCTCATGTTTTATGAAAGCAACAGAGTTGAAAATTGCTCATTTTAAAGAGAATTACATTTACTTTAGTTTGTAACTTGAATAATTTTAGAAAAATAATGATGATATCCCCATAAATTTTAAAACATGAAAATTCAAAAAATTTTGTGATGGTGTTCTTCAAATTTTTTTAAAATACAGTTTTGTTTTTAACTCTGAAATTCTCTGTATTCATTAAAGTACAATGAAAGTCATGTGTTTTTGCCCAAAGTTTTTAAAAGACACTATCTTTAAAATTTTTGAACTTAACATTTTATGAAAAAAAAAAAAAAAAATACTCAAGTTACATAAATGTATTAAATTAATGCGAATGTAACTGTCTTTAAAATAATCTATCTTACAACTCTATAGCTCCTATAGAACTTTAGTTACAACATTTTGGTGCTCTGCTGTCAAGTAGAAAAAAGGGGCTTTTTAACGCATTTCAAAATTACTTATCAATTATGAATGATAGATTTAAAAAAAAATACATATAAATAAATTTAAGACATCAAAGAGTTTGCGACATTGGCATGAAGGGGCCCCAAATATTTTTAAAATGTGCCGTAAAAGGGCCATATAAAGGCCCTATTTTTTAATCTGCTGGAAGAGTGGGAACCCTGTATATTTTTTTTCAGTGCTTAACTCAAGTAAACTTTACAATAAAAAAAGTTTTTCGTGTAGATGAGCTTAAACAGCAAATCTTTATCTAAATATTAAATTTGCAGATTACTAATTACCATCATTTGAGATTGATAAGAAATAAAAATACATTATGTTATACGGTGTAAATAATATTTATAAGTGTATTTTTTGCATATCAGCTATAAAATCTTTATTACTGCATCCTATTCACAATTTCTTTTTTTATGGATATGCCTGGTATTTCATATTCTAGAAAATTAATGGTCATATCATGATGGGTGAAAATTTCTTGGTCGTTTCCATTCCATTCCATTTGTAAAGACAAAAAACCAGAGCTGTGGAGTCAGAGTCCATCTGATTTTGGGGTGATAAATGTATGAATAATAAATACCTAATTAAAAATACCAGAAAGCACAAGAAGGAATGTATTTACTTTTCTCATACTTAAAAGCAAAAACAGCGAAACAAAATCATCATTCTAGAACAATTCATGTTCACATACAGTTCAATTTTGCAGGGGAAAAAAGGAAGAAAATAAATTTTGTTTTTTTCATTTATTAAATCTGAAATTATTGTTCCCTTTGCTTGGAATTATTTTATGTACTACATACATAGGTTTATAGTCAATTAAAAAAAACTCATTAGCCATGGGAGGGGTCTGGACCCTCCCCTTGTGTGCGCCATTGGTACAAACCATGTAGCTGTTCCTTTTCCATAAAGTGTCTTTACTTCGGTAGAAATATGGAAACATCTAGTAAAATACTTAGTTTCTGCTAGAATGAGTCTTGTAAACGTCATTTTGCTATCTTTGCTGTATGATGTAATTAGCTCATTGTGTCTTAATTCTTTATAAACAAAATTATGTATTGTAATTCAATTGAAAAACAGTACACATAAGACTTTAGAATACCTGCACTTAAAAATAAAACTTTATTTGCTTTGAAACTATAAAGGATCCTTAAAATAATTCTTATTTCTTGGATAAAGGCCTTTAAAGAAGCTAAAGGCCTTATTCTATGCTCATGCTTTGAGCTACAACTTGCATTTCTTTTGAATTTTGTTTTTTGGAACAATGAAGGCAGTTCTGCATAAGAAAATATTTTTTAGAACAATTGAGGCAGTGAGAAGCAAAGGAATGCAAGTAGACATTTTCAAATTTCGAGTAAAACGGGTATAAAGATAACGTCCTAGGTAGGCTCTCATTGATTTTTTTCTCTAAATCATGCTGTATAGCAGCAACTACCAGGGCTACTAGTACTATCTCTAGCCCCAAGACAAAGGAAGGGTTCACCTACCATTTGTACCGGTTATCTCCTAATTTTTAATTTTGCCACTTACATCCCACTGCCTCAATTGTGAAATGTTGTTTAAATATTTAGCATATGTACAGATTTGTTGAAATTTGATTTTTTATTATTGTTCAGTATTTTCAAAGTATTTCCTTTAAAATGTTTAAATATATATATATATATATATACAGTGAAACCTGTGTATAACGATACTGTCTATAACGATAACCTGTCTATAACATTTTTTTTTTCTTTTTGGCCCCAGCAAAATGTCAGCGTGAATAATCAAACTGTCTATAATGATAGCCTGTCTATTACGATATTTTTTTAGGTCCCAACAGTACCGTTGTAGAGAAGTTTTACTGTAGTTTATTTGGAAAAAATTCTTTGACTGCTTGATTATCATTTTCAACTAATGCTTAAATGTCTTTTTATTTGTCCTCACTTATTGAAGTCCTAGATCTCCCCCCTCCCCTTGAAAATAAATGAAATAAAAAGTAAGAATCATAAGTGTTAAAAATGCTGTTGCTTTTACCCAATATGTTGTGCATTTTTCAAAAAAATAATTACTTATACGTACATGTGAATTTAATATTGTTGTAGATATGCTGTATTGTTGCTGAGTCCCGCTAACTTATCCGCTAAAGTGAATGGACGTACAAGTATTACAAAGCAAGATGTGGAAGAAGTAAGAAAATTATTTCATGATGCGAAAACTTCAGCTGCACTTTTGAAAGAACATAATGATAAATATCTGAAATAAAGCTTTTGTCTCTTTCTACACTTTTTCCCATCAAACTGTTATTTTTTCATAAGTTTTATATGCATTAGCCATATGTTCATTCAATGCTGAAAAAATGTTTGTATTTTATATTAAAGTGTATTATTCATCACTTTATTGATGTCTCGCTTTTTTAAAATAATGGTATAAAACAAATTTAGTGCACTATAACAAAAACCTAGGATCATTTTTTTCACTTATGTTGTTACAACTTGTTAAGCTACTGATAGATGATCATAGGGTGTCCCAAAAAAATGAAATTCGTTATTTTTTAACGCATACCCTCTTATTTTTTTCCTTTTATATCAAAACCGTTGTCAAAAAAGTTTCATGCAATTTGAAGCAGGGTAACCCGTGCCAACTTGCGCCTAAAGGCCTAAACGTGTAAATAGCACGTATATTCATAAGCAAGCCAACGCTGGCAACGCGAAACTTAGCGAAGCTCAAAACAACTGTAAATAGTGCACAGAAAACAAATGAAAACAGAAAAACATATGTTGGGGGAGGGGGGGACGGGGCTTACCCGTAGCAATTTGCAAACCGTCAAACATGTCAGTACGAATACATTCCGGTCAGCGAGAGCAGTATAGTCCTTCCATAAGGAACGAAACATGGCAGTGGAATTGCAATTGCAATTTCCTATTAAAAAAAGAGATATTTTTAATAGGAGTCGTAAAACACCTAACTACGGGCTTGCAAACTTCCCTCTAACGGACAAGTTCTGTCTGTGGTGTTTTATAACATTCGAGAAGTAAAATTTAACCATCAGTGAAAGTGCAAATCTCGCTATTCGGGAATGCATCATCTTTTGGGAAAAGGCACGCATTTTTACCAAATCGTTGCCAAATTGTGTGAATAAAAAACCTAAATCAAATTTGGAGAGACTTAAAAAAAAATGCAAAGAAACTGAAAGAAGTATTCAGGCAGCGCCAACAAGAATTTTAGAGTAATTTAAACAATTTATCCAATATTGCACATGCTGACGCACTTCGGTTAATCAAAATAGAAGAAGATGGGATTTTCTTGCAACTCCAAAGAGAGCCCAGCCGACGTGGTCACTTTAGGTGGAGTGGATAAAAAACTTGCCGACAAAGAGGAAAGGGCTCGACTTTGAGCTGTCAAGGAAGAAAAGAGGCGCATTAAATACGATTCCACTTCAACACCCTCGGAGTTGTATGAGCCTATACAAGAAGAATCCTCTTCGAGCTCTAATGAAAATATTAATTCAGAAAATTTCCGTGAAACATATAAATCAGTACCTAGAACAAGTTTATCAGAACCTGGAACAAGTATATTCGAACCTGGAACAAATATATCAGAACCTGAAACAAGTATTATCAGAACTGGAACAAGTAAATATGTAATGAGGAGGGATTTTATTACTCCAAAGTCAGTTGCTGCATTGGACAGGTGTCCAAGTATACAAGATTTTGTGTTTATTCTTGAAGCTACTGTTGACGCACTTGGGTGTAACATTGATGAATTTCCCATAGGTAAATCTTCAATTCAAAGAATTCGAACCGAAAGGCGGAAGGAGCACGAGGAAAGAATAAAAATTGGTTTTCAGTACGAGGTACCATCTGTTGTGAATTTACCTTGGGATATGAAACTGTCGCCTGCTTTGAGTGCTCAAAAATCAAAAGAAGTTCGCTTATCTACAGTTATTTTATATGGATGTGATGGGACAACTCATTGCTGAGTCTAAACTGGATAATTCCACAGGAAAAGAACAAACAAAGGCTGTTTGAAAGGCAGTTTTAGATTGGAATCTCAAAGACTAAGTTAAAACTTGTGATACTACAGCTTCCAGAACAGATCCTTTAAGTGGTTCTTGCGCTATTCTTGAGCAAAAATTTGATAGAGAAATGCTTTCCTTTGCTTGCTGCCGTCATATATATGAACTGATCTATCCACTAAAATACAGTGCTATGGAGGAGCTGCGGAGTTGTTCCGAACTGTACCCTAACTTGGAAAATTTACTTGACTTTTACCGTGCTGAACTTACTAACATTACGGTCAGAGATGACTATCAAGAGTTGATAGAACTGCCTATCATATTTTTAGGTGGAGATACAGAAAATGAATTTAAAATAAGCCCACCGGGAGACATGCACAAAGCTCGATGGATGGCTCGAGCGATTTACTCCCTAAAAATATTACTATTTAGTTCACAACTGAAATTAGATACGAAGGAAAATGAAGCATTATTTGATGTCTGCTTGTTTGTAGTGACAAAATACGTGAAACCATGGCTTCAATGCATTTTGCTAGTCAAAGCACGAAAACAAAAATTTGTGCTTTTTGATAAAAGTACGAAAATGGGAACCCAATTATCTCAAAAGCTACTCTACAAAAATTCATCCAGCTTTTATGGTATGGTCAATAAAATTTCATTCCTTGATGTGTAAAAGATTGTCTCAATGCTTAGAGCAGTAAACGATGCTGCTGAAAGAGCGGTAAAAATGATGCAGGACTTTCATGGTTTGCTAACAGCTGATGAGGAACAAAAAAAAACTGTGTTACGTTGCGTTCAAGAGCAGCAGAAGCTTTATCCTGACTGCAAAAAGAAAATATTGAATTAAAAATATGTGCAATAATGTTTCTTTTAGTCTAATATTGCTGTAAATATCTGCTTTAAATAAATTGATGTCGCGTGTAGTAAGGAATTATGCAATTAGCAATCTTTAAACTGTAATCGCCGTACAGAGATTTCAGGTCCAACTTTGACCTCAAGTCGGCACGGGTTCCCGTTATTTTATTGCAATGAAACTTTTTTCTCATGTTTCTGAGGTGAAATGGAAAAAATTTGGAGGGTATGCGTATTCGATTTCACAATTTTTTTTTTTCGCCATTATATCTTGGGACACCCTAATGATCACGTATTGACTTGCTTCAGTTAATGTTATTGATTTTTTCAAAAACAAGAGCCACATAATTTCTTTCTAGATGAAAAGCCAAACATCGTTTATTATTAACCAGGAGTCTGTCCACGATTTTTCATGGGGTCCGTTTTTTGTGAAAAATCAATTTTGTAAAAAATCGAAAAATTTTGCAAAAAAAAAAAATTATAAAACCAAAATTTTAGAATTTTGAGATGGTGCAAACTGCATCATTGAAACAAAAATTTAAGTGTTTTCTTTCTTTTCTGCATTGTTGTTCTGGTTTAAAACACGGTTTAAACCAAATGTTTTTTTTTTAACCATGTAGTTTTTTTTCAAAATCTTCGTTTTCCCTCAAATGTTTTCATAAACTTTACATATTATTGCAAAGATCAAAATCTAATTGATGCAAAGTAACTAGCAAAGCTTTATAGATAAATTAAAAATTTAAATAAATTTAGAAACTTATATTTTTTAAGGTAATGCAAGTTTGCTAAATAGTTTTTTTTTTCTTTTTTAAAATCAATTATCACTATTTTTCAGTATTTTATGTTTCAAAACAGTCGAAAGAGCATATTTCAACTAAAATTTCATTTACTACTTAATTTGCTTGCTTACTTAAAGTTTATTACAATAGATTATGTATCTTTGAAGCGATGCATAGTGTATATAAATTTTAACGCTAGAATATTTAAATGACAAGAGAAAAAATAACTTTAGTCCAAGAACAATTAGAGCAGGCATTAAAATTGCGCTTATTATACCTTAAGACTTTTTGCATCCCCGATAGACAATGGAGTCAGAGCAAGAAAAGAAAATGTATAAAATTATGAAAACAGAAAATATTATATGTAACTCCGTGCTCTCATTAAGAAAAATTAATGCCAAATTTTCACCTTTCAACAAACTTTTTTTAATCTCAATATAATAAAAGAAGTCTCATGTATACATGGTGGAAGAATGAACAAACATTAATTTTTGTGAGTCTTCATTAGTAAAATATCTTAAATTAAAAGCATTAGTTTAAAAATACTCTTATTTTTCTTGAATAAAAAAATTATTCCTGAATTCATTAAACCAGGAGAATGTCTAAAATCAAAAACAATGATTTTTAAAACCTACTTGTCTTGTTTCTATAGTTGTTTTCACTGATACATTAGGTAAATAAATTACATGATTTGAAACTTTTTTTTTTATTTTAAACCTTTAAACAAAATATGAGTTGATCTTTTGATTTTTAAAGTTCTGTGATGTACATCAAACTTTTGATTCATTTGTAAATACTACAAAATACCTTCCATGTTTAAGAATGTGTGATTTTAATTTCTTTTATTATCTTATTTAGCTATGAGGAAACTAAAAATTTACGAGAATTGATTCTTGGTTATTTGTAATTTATAATGTCTGAACAATCATAGTATAAATAATCCAAGAAAGAATTTACTAAGTCCCATTTTCGCCTTGTATTTTTTATAATAGCTAAAGATTTTCAAACAATATTCTCCTGTAGAAATCTCTTCGCATGAGGAAATGAAATTACAAGATTTTATTCTTAATTATTTAATTAATTACAAAGAAATTAGGTAGAAATATTAACATTAAACAATCCTTAACAATTAATAAAATCTTTATGATTTTCCAAAAATTGTTTTTCTTTCAAAAAGTAATAAAAACCAAAAAAAAAAACTGGTTTAAATTTTAAAAAAATCGCTTTTTTTTTACCAACCCTGCTTTTCTGTTAAGAATATCATTTTTCGAGTATTCGGGGGCGGGGGGGGGGGGGGGCATCGCTCTCTGGGTTATGGGCACCCCTCAAGTATCAATATTTATTTACCATTCTACATTATGTCAAATCATATTAGAAATATATGTATAGTATTTAAAATAATTGTAACAAAGAAATTCAGGCAGGGGTACAGCATTTAACTTCTTGAACCAAGACACTGTTAAAGAGCACATAATTTTGTTTAAAACTTATAAACTCTGTGATTTTTTTCAAAAAAAAAAAATGTTTACCTCTTATATAACAAAGTGTACTAAATATTGAAAAATCAGATTACCATAGCGGATGCAAAAAGATCGCAGTCCTCAAAGTGAAGGCATCAAAAGTATAAAAATGGCTTGTAAAATAAATATTTTTGATAAAATTATTTTAGAATGGCATTTTAAAGTCCTATGATAAACATATTAATATCTGGACACAGTTGAAGCAAAAAATAAATAAAATAAAAAATAAACCATCAATTCAGCATTTTAATTTTTGACTCGCTAGCGGGCTCGCCAACCCCCGAAGATTGCTTTGCAATGCTATTTGATTTGCAAAGATTTAAATCGTCAATTAAAAAGAAACAGATTAAAAACACATTATGAGCTCCCTTTCAAACAAAAAGCATCTCTTTCCCGAGTTTCCAAATAACTTGTACCAACTTGCTGAGTCGTAAGGGTTTAGGGGCTCCTGAGCATTGCAAAACTGCAGTTTTGTACCTTTGAAAAGTCGCTTTCATATTCGTGGTCTCTAGTAATATATTGCTCTTTAGTTGAGGGCTAAGATTTTCCGTTAAAATTGAAACCCTTAAAGTTTGTGTATAAGAAAGAAGAAACATGCAAATCAAAAAGACGTAACTATGGCAACACCAAATAAAATATCAATAATTTTAATGGAGATGATATTTTTCGAATTTGATCTTTAAAGGCTTGTAACTTTTTTCCTTTGGAGATAGAATCTTAGTTTTTTGACCATAGGTCAAGTTAAATCTGGAGTACCAAAAACTGCTCTTTTCAGTGGTGTCAAAAAGAAAACTGTGGGACAGTTCCTTCGCTTTGTACTGATGGATTTAATGAAGAAAGAAGTGCAAAAAATTTAACTAAGCCTAAAAAAGTTAGAGTTAAAAACGCGAATAACTCCCGCCGTTATTTAAGTTAGAGCATTGAAACATATTGTGTTGAACGTGGAAAATTCTACCCTTTCCTACAATATATATTATTAATATGTGCAAGTAATTTTTCACCCCTTTAATAAGCAATTTACGCAAAATTCGAGCTTAAAAAAATTAATAAAAAAACTAATTCGAATTTTAAAAAATAAAACCCCAGATGCACACCCCCTGGCTCGAAGTAATTTTGTGCAAAATTTCAAGGCTGTAGGTGCTATGGGATCTTCTGGACACATGTCCGCCACAGACTTCCTTCTAGAATTTCTTTGAAACCTTACTTTTATTTACTATATAGAGATAAAAGGAAATGGAATTTCACTTTAAAAACTTGAAACAAGCATTGTTACAAAAATAGACTTTTCATTTAATTGCATCATAATAAAGCGAAGTTAGCTTGAAAAAAGAATCAAGTATGATTCTCATATTGGATGTAAAAAGATTGAGTTTTTCAAAATGTAGGCATCTAAAGAAAAAAAACCGGTAATTAAAAGAGTTTGTTTAAAATTAATTATCCTTTATAGCATCAAACAATAAAAATCATATAACTTTCTCTCAAAATAACAGTTGAACATTGCACCACCATAGGCTAAGTGGCAATAAGTTTGAAGTTGGTAACCCTATCGAAGCGATCACATTTTCTCCCCACCTCTATATCCTTTGCAGTTTTAAGTTCTTCACTGTATATTATTGTTTATTAAATCATGAGCAGGGGAGGGGAGTGCAGGTAAACACTTTTTCAGAGAAGTTAACAACACCGCTGCATAAAACAAACAAGCAAAATTATAAACCAAACCGACTTTCAGCTATTAATTTCATTCAAAGGAACTAACAACAAGCATTATATTTATTTGGCCATAGTAGTTATTTATCACTTGCAGGAGCATCACAAGAGTGCCAATTTTTTTTTTTTTTTTTTTTTTTTCAAAATTAAGATTTTGTATAAGCTAATCCCTCTAATTTAACTTCAAACGAGCTGATGTGTGCATCACATGACCTCCTTTTACTCCAATTTAATGTCATTTCCCCATTACTGGCAATTTTAATGTGATTCAATAGTTGACTCTCTAAATATCACCAACAGTGACCAAATTGAAACAGATTTAAAAAAAATAAAAAAAAAATCGCCAAATTTGTCGCCAAGTTGGCTACAAAACTTGGCGACCAAAAGACTGGCGATATATCGCCAAGTGTTCGCCAAATTATAACACCACTTAAGTTTACATTGAAATTAACAATGATTCCCCCCCCCCTCCAAAAGGGACAAAAGATCCCCTTAGAAACATCTAAATGCAAAAGGGAAGGCGCAGAACTAGACCCCACTAGGATTCTACGTAACAAGTTTCAACTTTCTAGGACTTACCGTTCTTGAGTTATGCGAAGTACATACAGACGTCACGAGAAATTCCTTGTAATTAACTCGGGAATCGTCATTACGGATATTTCGCGTATCTATACATTCTTAGGCACTTATCCATGTGTGGTCGAGTCGAAAAAAAAATTCAACATTCATTCTGGGGTGAGCAAAATAGAAATAAGGTCGATTTTTGAGTGAACATTTTTTCACGAATACAATACTTCCTTTTTTGAAAAAGGAAGTAGAAAGGTTCCCTGCATCGTTTTTATTTACGGAAATATGCTAATATGCTGCGTTATTTTAATTTGAGATTTGCTCTTTCAATAAACAATTTGTGAAAGATCCATTTTTGTTTATCAGAATTTTGTAAAGGGTCTGTTTTGGTTGATCGGCATTTTGTGAACGGTCCGTTTTGGTTGATCGGGTTTTTGTGAAGGGTCCATTAACGGACCCAAATTTCCTCTGGCCAGACCCCTGCAAAAATGGAATGTGTTGTTTCTTTTTTTTAAAAAAAGGCAAGCTGGTGTCTATCAGTATAATATTTATTTAACCATAAATTTTTATTGTACAAATAAATACAATATGCACACTATATACAAATGACATGGCAAGTATTTTGTTTAATAGAAGGTTTTCCATTCTTGTTCATCAAACATTAAAGCCCATTTTTTTCAAGCATGCCTTATGTGCATCCACCAATTCTGAACAGTTTTCTTCACCTTTTTCCATTATACTAAAGGGAGAAAAAAAGAAAAATATCTCACTTTCCGTACAAGCAACAATTCATCAAAGAAAAAAAGACAGTTATAACTTCGATTTAACAATTTTCACAATTTAATGATGCATTTCACTGGTCTGGATTTGACTGCACTGAATGTCGATGCTCCTCGATTCAACGACATTTTTCATTTAACGATAACTTTTTTCAGTCCTCTGACAATCGTTAAATCAGGGTTATACCGTAGATTTTCATTAAATAGGTGGGTCATTCCATGTCAAATCAACGAGCCTCACAACTTGACCATCACGGATTCCAACAAATTTCAGGGGATTGATTATATATAGTGATATGATACAGAAAAATATTTTTTTCAGGTTTTTAAGTTGCCCGGTTTTTTGTGTAGGGCTATTTAAAAAAGGGGGGAAAATGCAAAAAACGAGGTTTTAGTTATTACAAGAAGTTGATTTTCTCAGCTTCTATTGGAGCTAAAGAGTTCATTTTGGTTTTAATTTAAAGCTTTTGAAATGGGCTTTTATAGGATATGTCACATTATAAGGTTTGGAGTCATTAATATTTCAAAAAGTATATCTTTTAAAAATCTGAAAATAAATTATTTTTTACACACTAATGCACTGTATATGTGGAAAAAATTTCATAATGGGATTGCAATGGAATCATGGAAAAACAAAATTTTGAACATATATCTACTTACTACTTAAATGCAATTTGTAGCGTTTCTGAAAATATTTACAAAAGGACACACAAGTTATTTTTACAACTTTTGGTTAGAATTATCCATTTCTTCCTTCGACAAGTTATAAACTCTTCCTGTGAGATTTATCCTGGGATCTACTTTTAATATTACATCATCTACAGGTACATTCATAATAGCCTCTGCGTTCGGATAGTAAAAAGAATATGAAGGTCCATGTGGATGCAAGAATTTTATCTTAAGTGTTTCATTTTCTTCATCAGTCTAAAACACAACCTAACCACCAGTGTCCATCATACCTGCAGATTAAAAACCCGACCATTTCTGCGACAAATTCAATACAATCCCGAGCAGCTCTTAAATATTCTATTCTTGACTTTTTTGAAAATGAAAATATTTTGACTTCCATGTGATTCATGTTCAGTGGAATAAAAGAATGGAGTTTCTGAGTACCTGGTATTCTTCTTGCGGTCATTAACCTGTTTTTCAAAGTCTCCTCTTCTTGTTTATGTTCTTCAGTTGTACTATATTGAAAATGTATTGTCTTAATGTGATCTTTTGCCCATTCATAAAGCTGTCGAGGAGTCATAATTTGTTCATTATGTATCATTTGAAGACTAGCTCTTGCTGCTAGTCTTTTCACAGTGCCTCCTACACCATCGCATGCACTTTTGCCGTGTGATGTTGCAAAAAAGTGCCATTGTGCTGTGATTACCAAAGTCTGACCCATGGTAACAGAGATTCAGAAAATTGAATCGATTTTTGTACTGAGAAGCAGCACCATCACTATAGTAATAAGTTAAGTTTGGTTTTGTGTTATAATGAGATTGCATGAAAGAAATTAGATGTTTTTGAAAAAGATTGACTGCTGTTGTGTCATGCACAAGGCAATCAGAAATTATTACTAGAGATGTATTCATTACTGCTTTTGTGGAAGCGTCCTGAAAATAAATGGTGAAGGGGTGACCGTCGTCATTAATGGTGACTGGGCGACGTTAAATATGCTCGTGGTCACAATGTCCTCCAAGTGAAACGATACCTCTGGGGGTGGCAGGCTAGGAAGTTATTTGGCTCCTGGCCTGGTTCTAAATTGTCTCTCGAACTGTCCATAGATGGCACCACCATCTATTGTTTTGTATTTGTGCTGTCCTGGATAAACAAAATCCTGGAAAATTTGTGGATTAATAGAGGTATAAGCTTCCTCCGTGGAATAGCAGAAACCTCAATATGTGTGTGTGTGAAAGAAAGAAAAAGGGGTGAATTGTAGCTTGAGCATTGTTCCAATGGAAACCTTGGGCAGCATCCTGGAGGATAAAAGAATAATTCTCTGCAAAGATGCAGATTACAAGGTATTCACCTTCTTTTAACGATTGAGATTGCTCAATTGTTGACTTGCAGAAAATGAGTGAAGAAGTTTCGGGAGATTTTCAAAAAATATATTGATAAATTCTTCAGTAGTTTCCACTAATGTCTCGAGAGATGTTCTTTTTTCAACTTTTGTATCCACTGTTTATATGTGATGTTTTCAACGCAGTTGAATTCGAAAGCTTCTTTGATTCTTTCTTTGACTCTTTCAAACCCAGGACAATTTATACAATTTCCAAAGTAACAAGCTTCAGTAGGAATTTCGCAAACTGCATATTTCATAAAGGGCCATGTATGGGAAAACTCTAATGGGAAATGACTGGGAAACTCTAGTATGCTTCAAAAACCAACAACATATTTATTTGATCACAAGTTGTTCTTGTTTAGTGCATGGTTTTAAAAAGAACAAAGGAATATTTAAAAAGAAAAGGAACTGGAGGTGAAAAATTTAGAATGAAAAATCATGTAATTAATTTTATTTTTAGTAGATATACATATTATGATACTAAAAAATATTTTTCATTTAAAAAATTTTATGCCATTTCAAAAATAAATATGCCAGAAAAAATTTTTTTCTTTAAAATTCATATAATAAAACTAATTTTTTTAATATTGATATTAATTTTAATTTATGTTCAGTACATATGTATAGTATATAATACCCCTTAATAATGTGTCAATTTTAATAAATTTTTAAATAAATATTTGATGCAGTATGGTTGATTTTTTTAAAAAATATGTATATAAATTAAAACTTAAATGCCGATTTTGTACTGAAATGGTAAGTTACATTTTATTTTATATTTTAGCATCCCATGGCATTCCCATACTTATATGCTCGTATATTGTAAAAAATAGATGTAGGAATAACATTTTTTTTTCAAAGAAAAATTAAAATACACTTTCTGAAATATCGAAGGTCAAAGGTCAAAGTGTTTGACCTTGAAATTAAAAAATCAAGAAACATAAGCATGTCACATGTCAAATAAAAGGTCCATTCAAGCACTTTCTAAAAACACCAAAAGTAATGTTCTGCGACAATACAGGAACAAATAATGACTCATTATATGATTAGCAAAATGCAAAATTTTACATTTTTTGCTTATCTTTGGATCGAATTATCTCAGAAACTAAAATAGATAGAGACTTATTATTGTATATTTATTCCTTTTTATGTAAACCTAACAATTGAACCAAATATCAAAAAAATTTGAGAAGGTCAGGTTGAAAATGCCATTTTTTTCGTTGATTTGACATGGAACGACCCAGGTATAACCAGAAGAAAAGTATTTACCTTAGTTTTAAACAAATAAAACTAAAGCAATCTTTAAGAAATGCATTTCACTAAATTTCTTTTTTAACGCTACATAGCTTTATTTCCGAAAAATGTGTTTATTAAAATTTATAATTAAATAGGTTATTTTAAAAAGGTAACATCTCCTACATCATTGAAAATAATAATAATAAAATTTCAAAATACAATGTTTTATTTGAAAATGTTTTTTCATAAGAAGTTTTTTTCTTCAAACAAACTAAATATTAAATCCAGCACTTGTGCACATAAATATAGTCTTGGTTATTATACTTACTGCATTCGTGGTTTGGTTGTCTGTCAATTTTTAAAAAAAAAAAAAAAATCTCTTACCCAGCTTTCCATTCAAAACATTTAATTTTGATAGTTGTGGATTTTTGATTTCGCATACATAACTTAAAAACAGGCAAGGCAATGTTTTATTGCTGCCATGAAGGTGAAATACTCAAAGCACCCAATAAAATTTATTTCCTAAATTTATTAACAGATAATTATATTACAGCTGACTAAAATTATATTGCTATGAGTTCGATGCAACTTCAAACTTCCTTTGAATTATGACACAGTTCTTGAGAAAATCACAGGAGATTTATTTACAGCTATGTATAAGAAATGTAGTTACAACTGCTAAATCAATCATCAGCAATTAAGCAAATATCAATTAACACTGTAAACCCAACGATGGCACACGTATTGACATTAAAATATGCAAAACACAGCGCAAATACTTCACAATAAACAGAGAAACGGCTCAGACAAAATTCAGACTGTTGAAAAGCAAAACTCTCTCCCTTATTCACAAGACGTCCAGCATTATATACCAAGCGAAGAAACATCCAGAGAATCCTACAACGTTCTACCAATTTCTCATATTTTCATTTTATTCCATTCACAAATGTTATCCGGGGACAATATACATCATACGAATGTTGGAGGGTTGTATATTCATTACAAGAAACAATTTACAGGTTAAGTTACTACGATAATTTTAGATGAAAATTAATGGAACAAATGCCAAAATTAGCCAGATTACAACAAATTAATCATAAAGACAATTACTATTTACAAAATTTGTAACATTACCCCCTTCCTGAGGACTGCATGTCCCGGCAGTAGAACTGTAGTAGTCCCCAGAAAAGGTTGCCAAACTTACATCACAAGTTTACAAATACACACATTAAATAATAACCAATCAGACATAGATAACACAATAATAAAGAGAAACATTACTAAACATTAAAAGCAAAAATGATCTACATAAGTTTTATATTATCAATCATGGTTGTTTTACGTAATTACTCATGAACTATGGCCGTAGTATGGGGCTAGACGAGCATAATGTACAACTCTAGGTTTTGCATTAAGTGATTTTTGGATACTCACTACGACGTCATTCAGTCAGTTAAGGACTTTGTGCGGTCCATCCCAATGTGACTGCAATTTGGGTTAAAGACCTTTCTGTTGGATAGAATTCCATAACCAAACCTTGTCACCTTCATGGAATTCATGTCCAGAGGACCTTGTGTCGTATCGGGTCTTCATCTTCTCCACCGCGATGTTGATTCGCTCAAATGCGAAGTTATGAACATCTCCCAACTGGGCCTGGAGATCTTGGATGTACTCCTTAGACACTGAGGGCCCATCTGGAGAATGATCGAAGATGAGATCACAGGTAGCCAAAGCTCTCCTCCGAAGAACATCTGAGATGGGGCAGTCTCATGGACAGCACTGCGCAGGCCCGTGTCCAGGATTTCATAAAGGGAGGGGTTGAAACTTTTTACCTTTGTAACTTACATTGTCATAGGAAAACTAACGACGCATGTTGAATAGTTCATTTTAGTTCGATAACTAGGCTTTTTTTTTAATACGTTTTTTTTTTTAAATGAAATCTTATTTGTACAGTTGAGCATTTTGCAAAAGCACATATTTCTTTTATGCCACCTAATGCTAGTTTCTTTCTTTTTTCTTTTGTTTTTCCATCAAATAACATTGAACATGAATTTAATGAAAATAAAAATTTTATTTAAAGAAATTGCTGTTTCGCATAGAAACACTTTTTTAATGTGTGAAACGACTAATTCATCCAACACTAAAGGCGTACCATAAAAAAAAACCTGATAGTAAACAAAGTAACCATTTTCCCTGCCCCTAAGTTGTTTTTTTTTTTTTTTTTGGAGGGGGGGGGGGCGCTACATCATTGCCTAATATTCTTTTAAATAATTTTCTCCTGCATGCTTACAGCATTGCCGGACTCTTCAGCCATTCCTCCGTCCTTAATTTTTTCAAGTACTTAGAAGCGAAGTGGCTTGGGAATCCTACAATTGAGGAAAATGCTAATTGTTAAACATGAGGAAATATTAAAGAGGGTGAATACTGCATCAGAGTTTAACTCTAAAATTAATTAAAACTTAAAATACAATTTAGAAAATCGTTTAATGATTCATTGATTTTTTTCTTTCAATGGGAGGGGTTTAACCCCTAAAACCCTCCCCTTGGACACAGCTCTGGCCACTGCGGTAGGCCAGCAGGAACAAAGGTAGCTTCTTGTCCCAATCCTGTTCATTCCTGGAGACCATAAATGAGAGATTATTCAGGATTGTGCGTTAAATCTCTCCACCATGCTGTCCGATTGCGGGTGTAGTGGTGTTGTCCTAGTTTTCTCAATTTTGAGAATTTGACATAAGCCCTTAAACACAACAGAGATGAAATTCCTTCCTTGATCAGAATGAATTTGCAAAGGTGTTCCATATTTCGAGATCCAATGCTGGACTAGAGTCTGCTACGGTGGTAGCTTCTTGATTTATAATGTGGTATGCTTCGGGTCATTTGGTGGAATAGTCAATGGAAACAAGTGTATTTGTTCCCATCAGCAGTTCTTGGAAGAGGACCCAGGATGTCAATCCCGATTCATTCGAAAGGAACTCCAATGTTGTACAGATGTAGCTTCCCTCGGCTTCTTTTCTTTGGTCCTTTACGGGCAGTACAGGCATCACAAGAATGGCACCACTTCTTCACATTATCCTTCGCCTTGCTCCAGACGAAGCATACTCGAACTTTATTGAGGGTTTTCAAGACACCAAAATGCCCTACAGTTGCACTACTATGTAGTTCCTTCAGAACATCTGAAATCCTTGATCAGGGAAGTAGTAACTGCCACCTGGATGTTTTACCATCATCAGATTCCCATTTTCGGTGTAGTACGCCTTTCCGTAAATGGAGTGAGTTCCATAAAGCCCAGTATCTTTTAGGACTGAAGACGAAAATGTTCTGCCAGCTAGGTCGTTGACTGTCACTTTCCATGCACACCAAACTTGGTTTTATGTCTGAGTCTTCAGTTGAACTTTTCGAACTTGATAGTCACTCCATGGATCAGGTTCTGATGATGTTGAAGTCACTGTCACCTGATAGGCAATAGGGCTAGTCGTTCCATACTGTTTCTAGATTCAAAAACAATAGTGGCAGTTCTCAGGACAAGGTCTCCTTGATTAAGCATCTGCATTACCGTGAGACAACCCTTTTCAATGCTTGATCTCCATGTCATATTCCTGGAGCCGTTGTATCCACCTGGCTATCTGGCCTTCCGAATTTTTGAAGTTTAAAAGCCAAGTCAACGAGGCATGCTCTTTCCGAAGCAGAAACTTTTGGCTGTAGAGGTAATGATGGAAGTGTTCTACAGCTATGGCCAGCTACTCCTTTCTGGTGATGCAGCAATTTCGCTCTGACATTGACAAGCATTTGCTCCAGTAAGCGATGACATGTTCATTGCCGTTTATTTCTTGGGATAAAACAGCTCTGATGCCCTCGTTGCTCGCATCAGTGTCAAGGATGAAGGATTTTTCAAACTGAGGGTATGAGAGAATAGGCGTTGGTATTAAAGCTGCCTTCAATTGTAGAAATGCATCTTCACATTCTTTAGACTATTCAAACTTTTACTTGCTCTCCATTAGCTTATGCAAAGGTCGTGTAATATTGGAAAAACCCTTCACAAACTTCCTGTAGTATGTGCAGAGCCGCAGGAAACTTCGCAGCTGATGGATGTTTTTGGGACGACTCCAACTCTTGACCACAGATACCTTTTCTGGATCAGTTTGTACACCCTCAGAAGAAATGATGTTCTAGGGCGGAACAAATTACATTTGGACGGGCTTAATTTCAGGTTGGCTTCCTTGAGTTTTAGCAGCACCTCTCTAAGATTAGCCAAATGTTCTTTGAAACTGCGTCCTATGATGATGATGATATCGTCTAATTAGACCAGACAGGATTCGTAGGAGAGCCCTTTTAATACCGTCTCTATAAGACGCTCGAACGTGGCTGGTTCGAGTGTCTTTTGGAGACGGTTGCAGAGGCCGAAGGGCGTCACTTTGAACTGCCATAAGCCTTGTCTAGGTGTAAACGCCGTCTTTTCTCAGTCATTGGGGTGTATCTCTACCTGCCAGTATCCGCTCTTCAAGTCCAGACTCAAAAGCCTCTTGTGTCCAGGCAGGGTGTCCAAAGTGTCATTGATGTGTGGAAGAGGGTAACTGTCTTTCTTGGTGATGTCGTTCAGGCGCCGATAATCGATACAAAATTTGGTAGAGCCCTCTTTCTTTCGGACCAAGACGATGGGAGAGGCCCAAGACTGGACGAGGTTTCGATGACATCATTCTCCTGCATCTCTTTCAGGAGGGTCTCGACCTTTTCCTTCTTGGCGAACGGTTGTCATATTGGATGCTGTTTAATAGGGAGATGTTCTCCAGTGTCGATCCTATGCTGCGTTTAATTTGACGTTCTCCAATGTGGATGAAAACAGATGCTTGTAGTTGTCCACCATTTGTTCCATAGCAGTTCTTTGATCTTTCGATAATGGCGCATTTCCTATTAACTTCGATGTCAAGGACTCAGAAGACACAGTCTTGGGGGAATTGATTCTCCTAATATGCAGTTTACTGGAGTACAAGTTGCCAACACTTCACCTTTCTGAATATTTCTTGGTCTTTCACTCACATTGGCGACTCTCACAGGAATTACATCCTTAGGAAGGTCCACAAGTATAGGTGCTACCAGCACTCCTTTTGGATTATTGCTTAGGTTAGGGTATTCGATGAGGCCAAATCTAAAGCTATTGTTTTCTCTGATGGAGCCAGGTATTAGTAATTCTGATTTTGAGGGAATTGATAAATCTGTTTGAGCTATTATTTGATGAGCAAATTTTACATCATTTTCTGTGTGGAAATTGGCTAGGGTCAGGTGGGGTAAAATGTGTAGTGGGGTAAAATAGGTAGTCAAAATATATGGTTTTAAAAACAAATTATTTTAAATTAAATTTGCATTTTTTTGAGTGGGACATTATACTTGGCTGTTCTGAATTCTGTTTCACAAAATATATTTTTCCAATAGATTATTTTTTAGTGAGAGGTAACACTTTAAATTGAAGTAGATAAATTCAAGCCGCATGTTGTCTGCTTAAACTTCTATCTCCAGCTCCTGATTTTTGAGAAATTTTTATTACTGTGTCATAATGTCTTTAGTTGGACATTTTTGTTGCTGCTTCAACTTACAGGGAAGAAAAAAAAGATAGTTTCTATTTTTAATCTCATATTTTGAAAATGGGTATATGGTTAGGCTTATTATTCCAGCAAGTTGTTTTAAAAGATACAACAGAATATTTTCCTTTGAATGAATATTATTTTATTTTTGGTTAATTTAAAATAATTGAAACATAAGAGTATGCAATGCCATGACTTTATAAAATAAACTTCGCTCCATCATAACAAATAAGAAGCCAGCGGTATACTTATTCTAGAGTTTTTGTGAACTTGCGCATAAAATAACAATTTCCTCAGAATATATTGGGCTCAGCCTGTTGCTGGTTGTCACAGTTGTATTTGATTGCAATCAGATGCTACCAATTTCTCTAATGTACCTTTAAATTCTCAGAACACATCCTCGTTTCAATCCAAAAATTATACGTCACAAAGCACGATTTCGTCACCTTATAAAGATTTGAAAAGTGCAATATTGTCTGCAATTTCAACAAGAGCTTCAGATTTGACAACTACCAGCATGAGTTATTTAAAACGAAAATGTATGCTGGCAAATACAGGAAGTATTGACAAAGATGTTTCAGAAAGGCTAAGAGTTGAAAGTGAAAAAAAATAATGAATTAAAAACAAGAAAATAAAAAATAGTAGAAAAAGAAAGTTTCCATTCAGAGGAAGTATCTGGAATAGAAACTGCTAAAAATATGCTTATGAAGCAAAGTTTAACCACAGGTGCCTGGGTATAAATATTATACTTATAGGAAACGAGCAAGAAAGAATTTATTGGCAAATATATGGCTGTTGAGGGAAATATTATGACATGAAATATTTTTAAAAAATCCGAGATGGGGGATTTTTCTGATGTAGACGACATGGATTTCATTGAAAAACATCAAATAATAAAAATAATTAATGATCCACAATTTAACAATAAAGGCCATTACTTTTTTTTAAAGAATGACAAGTATGGATATCATGCATTGAAAGAAACCTCATTAATATTTTGTCAAATTTACTGTTTGCACTATTTTTTTTAAATTAAATTGTAAAATTCTGTTAACTGACTCTTAGGTCTATATTATCTCTCTGCATTGAACAAATAGTATGCTTTTTTATCACTTTTTAGACTTCAATACCCATTTTACACCACAGGCTACCCATTTTCACCTGCGTGGGGTAAAATGGGTATAGAAAACATATAGTCATAAACACTCCTCTCAAAAATAAATTTGTATCAAATTATGTGTGAAAATCATTTAATTCTACTCTCAACATATGTAATGTATACATAAAACAAAAAAAAAAAAATTAGAAACAAAATATTTTGACAAAAATATAAGAGTCAAAATCCAAAAGTAGGCTATTTTATACCCATTTTACCCCACCTGACCCTATGTCTTCTCTCATCAAGTGCAACTCATTAGTCTTGAAGTCGAGAGTGAAGTCATATTTCTTTAAAAAATCCGATCCGAGAATGAAGGGGTCTGTGATGTCAGCAACGAATGTCGTATGATGGTAAGTGGTATTTCCAAACACAATTTCTTAGTTCACTTTACCTTCAATCTTGATCTTGTCACCTGTCAAAGTTTGTAGGGTAACTCAGGGCAGCGTCCATAGAATGTTGAGTCCAAATTGACGAGCCATATCGGTTCTTATGATAGTAACATTGGCTCCAGTGTCAATAATCAACTTGCAGGGAAACCTGTTTACATAAATGCGTAAACAAATTGTCCATTACGGCCGCCACTCATCGATGAAATCTGGAAAACATTAAGATGGGGCTCATTCGAATTTGGCGACATCCACCCCGGGAGATTGCCATGGCTTAGTTTTCCTGAACCTGAGAGGGAGAGGTGATATTCCCTCTGGTTTCTTGTTGAACTTCAGTTTCTTCACAAGTGCCCTTGCTGCCACATTTCCAGCACTTAAGTGGTTGTCCATTTTGGTCCTAGGGGGCCGCAATCCTTTTGAGGGTTCCCGAAATTTCTTTGATTTGCTTCTCAAGTTCAGCAAACTGTGTTGACACTGGATTCATCAGCTTTCACGCCGCGGATTGAATTTGCGATCCTTGCAGGTTGCTTTGTTGGATATAATTTGAGGTTTATGGCCTACAGCTAAGCTGAAAATTAGGCAACTCATTTCCAACTAAAAATTTGAGGTAGTGGTCTGCCCGAAGAAAATAAAACATGAATCATTCTTTACACTGAAAAACATTTATTTGACACATATTGAAAATTGGTTACAACACAATGATTTGTTCCCCGGGAAAAATTAGAAAAAGAGATCTTACAATGAGTCCATGCATGGATTAAAAGTCCTGTTGGTGTTCCAAGGTGACGCCTCACCGGTCGTTGGACAGCATGGCAATTTCCACGAATTGCAGGCAGGTCGATTCACACCGCGTGAGCAACAGTTCACCACATCAGGGAAAGGTATACCAGGGATGGACGCGATCTTCTTCCGCAGGAGAACAAAAGACTCACATCAGGGAAACTTAGAACTCTTTGCTTTTGTAGACGTCATCACAATACGCGGTTTCCAAACTTAAAACATCATCAGTGCTTTTCCAGGAAAAACCAGACCTCACCAAGAGGCCAAAAAATTTAGGATGACATTTGACGAACACGTTCACGGGACACAGACAACACCAGACGAGGAGACGAGTAGAAGTAAAAAAACGAAGCGAAGCCAAGCGATCGAGCTACTGCCGGTCTGCGTATTTATAGCCAGATTCGGCCTTTCCAGTAACAACGTGAAGTTACATAATTTGCATATTGCCAGAACAACACAACCCGGAGAAAACACAGCTTGCAGGTTGCACAATTCTTATTTAATTTGGCATTCAGCACTTAACACCTCAACATGATTTCATCACGTCATTGACACGTGCTCTTTCGGAAGTTTACCGACATCTGCCGAATGACAACAACCAATCATAGCATGCCGCATGTTTTCCAAACACTTCCGATTCAAACTCGGACATTTGAGTGTTGGCGGCAGGTGGATGGGATTCTTCGCGCAAAGTTTTCTCTCGGAATGGCAAAAGGTAAGTCACAAAATGATTTTTCTTTTAAACAATATTGGTGAAATCCTTCAAGAACCAAAAATAAAGGCATTTAGCCCAACAAGTTCCCCCCTCTTGAAGGAATTTCATCAAAAAAACACATTATATACATTAAAAACATTTAACTACATTCATATTATATTTACAAAAGATACATTTGAAAAACAGTTCAAAAATTTGATACGCCCCCCTCATTTAATCCCAATTAAATATAATTTTACAAAGTTTATTTAAACAATTCTTAGATAGGGGTTTAGTGAAAATATCCGCGATGTTTATATTTGTCCTCACATATTTAATCAAAAAAATCTTTTGCTCAATTAAATTTCTTAAAAAATGGTACCTTACATCAATGTGTTTTGTACGGGAATTCTCAATGGGAGACTTAGAAAAATCAATTGTTGCAATGTTATCACAATAAATAATTGTATCTCTAAGCTGGAGGTTTTCAATATTTAATTCACTTATTTCTGTGATTATCCTCTTCAGCCAGACCATTTCTTTTGCAGTTTCACCAAGTGAAATATATTCTGCTTCCATTGTGGATAACGCAACACATTTATGTTTAAATGTCCTCCAATTAATCGGGACCCGATCAATATACAAAATTGATCCTCCCATTGAGACCCTATCCTCCCGATTAGCGGCGTAATCGGAGTCTGAAAATCCCCGTAGATTTACACTATTGATTGAACTTAAATTTAGTTTGTATGATATTGTATGCTTTAAATACCCTAGCAATCTTAATAGAAAATCCCAATGCTTTCTTCCGGGATTTGCTTGAAATTGGGAAAAAATATTCACCGCATACGAAATGTCAGGTTGGGTCTTTCCCGCTATGTATGCCATACAACCCAACAAATTTCTGTATGGGAGCTTTTCTGCTTCCCTTTTTTCTTCCTCAGTTTTCGGGCAGTCGTCCTTCGACAAAACTGTACCCTTTGAGATTGGGAGGGTTGAATTTGGCACATAGTAATCAGAGAATAACTCCAAGACCTTCGAAATATAAGAGCTTTGGTGAATGAAAAGATTATTTTTATCTTCCACAAATTCAATCCCCAGGAGCTTTCTGGTTTTCCCCATTTCTTTAATATCATACATACTTTTAATTTCATTGATTACCTTTTTAATTAAATTTTCATTTTTTGCTAGAATTATTATATCATCTACATAAATAAGAAGAAAAGTATTTTTGTCTCTATGGTATACACAATTACATCCTTTTAATTTTTGAAAACCAAAACCACGAAGAACACTGTCTATTTCTAAGAACCAGTTTCTTCCGGACTGGTGTAGTCCATAGAGAGACTTCTTCAATTTACAGACAAAATTAGGGTGGCTTTTACTGACAAAACCCTCTGGTTGTCTCATGTAGATTTGTTCCTCTAAATCAGCATACAGGTAAGCATTTTTTACATCAATTTGTGAGTGACCCCATTTTAAAAGACATATAAAAATAGAAAAGAAAACTCTTACAAGTGAAAACTCAATTACTGGACTGAAAACTTCAGAATATGACTCAATTGACTGACGGTCCCCCCTAACAACTAATCTGGCCTTGTATCTTACAATTTCACCCTTGTCATTTACCTTGAGGTCGTAGACCCACCTGTTTCCCAAAATTGGTTTCCCCTCTGGTGGGGGTACAAGGTCCCACACCTCTCTTTGGTTAATGACATCCAATTCAGACTCCATGGCCAGTTTCCAGTTGTCCACCTCGGGGGTAGCCATACATTGCCTATACGAATTCGGTATAAAAATTTCTACCAAACTTGCTTCTTCACTTTCTCCCGAACTTTCACTGTCGTCACAGATTTCCCCTACTGTTGGATTTTTAGATGAAAAGTCAAAAAGCTTTGGTTTATACTCTATTTTATTTTCACTACAATATTTTAGAACCTGTTTTAATGAATTTAATCTTACTTTATTTTTACCAGCAATTGTATAATAAATATCAGTCCTATCCCCGGTCTTTCTCTTTTTGACTTCTCTAACCCATTTAATTTTTTCACAGGGAGTTTGCTCAACACTCTCCTGGATTTCCTGTTCAAGTTGAACTTCACTTATAGGCCTGATAAAGTTAAAATTTTCTCTCATTTTTATTTTGGACTTTTAATTCCCCCCATCTTTCATTTTCATTAAACTTTACGTTAATAGTTTCTGTGACTGTTCTGGTTTCAGGATCCCAGATTCTGTACCCTTTGGTACGTAAGGCGTATCCGACCATGATCCCCTTGGTAGCCCTCATATCTAACTTTTTCAGTTTGGACCTAGGCTGACCTACATAGGCAGTACACCCAAAAATACGTAGGTGCCTCACTGAAGGTTTACGTCCAGAAAACAGCTCGAATGGGGTCTTGTCCATATTTCCTATTACCGTCCGATTCCTTACATAGTTGAAACAAAGAGCGGCTTCAGCCCAAAACTCATCCCCCAATCCAGAATCCTTGAGCATAGACCTCACACCATTCATTATGGTTAAATTATACCTTTCTACTACCCCGTTCATTTGCGGGGTGTAGGAATTGGTCCGCTCTATTTTTATTCCCTGATTGGTGAGATAGTTTTCAAAATCTTTGTTAACAAATTCTGTTCCATTATCGGAACGGATAGCCAAAATTTTTGAATTCAGGAATCTTTCAGTCCTTTTTTGAAAATTTACAAAAACATTAAATGCCTCATTTTTTGTTCTTAAAAAGAAAACATATGACTTTCTTGAGAAATCATCTATAATTATAAAAATATATTTCTTTCCCCCCAAGGACTCGGTCTGAAGGGGTCCCATCAGGTCCATGTAGAGCAATTGAAGTGCAGAATTAGTACGCCTTTCTGGCATAGATTTAAACGAGCACTTCCTCATTTTCCCTAATTGACAAGGGTCACAATTGGGTTTTTGCTCCTTCTTAATCTCCAGTCCTTGGACTGCACCAAGTTTACTCGTTTTGGTGATACTTTCCATATTTATATGGCAAAATCTCCTATGCCATTTTTCCATATCAACACTGACCATATTGGCCCCTTCAGACGGGTCCTTGGTCTTAAAAAATTTGGTATAATTAACATGTTCACAATCAATATAAAAATTTGGTTTAACATGATAAAGTTTATTTATTAAATTTGCTGTAAATAATTTAACATTTTCTTGATTAAAGACACAGATCTTTCCGGGCAACCATTTGAGCTTATAGCCCTGTCTATCTATACAAGAACCAGAAATTAGGTTGCGTCGCAGCGTTGGAGCGTAGAAAACGTTATTCAATGTGATGGTAACTAATTTTCCATCCGATTCAATTTTAAAAATCACTTTCCCAATGCCCTCTACCTGGCTCTTCACATTTCCTACAGCTACCTCCATTTGTGTGTTTTGTACAGGCTCTAGCTCGGCAAATAACGATTTATCTCTACAAAAATGAGATGTACTGCCGCTATCCAATAGCCATGTATCCTCACATTTTGGGTAGGTAGTGTTTGCAGAAATTTCGTTTTCATTTACTGAACAAAACATTCCTGCCTGAGGGTCTTCTTTGGCTTGAAATTTAAAATTCCTATCCTGTTTTACTTTATTACGGCTCCAACACCTCGACGCAATATGCCCTTTCTTTTTGCAAATGTAACAAACTTTATTTTTAGCAAGAAATTTACCCCTACCATTTGCCATTCCGGAGTTTCCGGGTTTTGAAAACATTGCCGAATTTTCTATATTAGGCTCTTCGGCCAAATACCTAATCCTACCTTCCTCAGCTAGTAGTTCATCTTTTACTTTCGAGAAAGTAAATTTCTCTCCTTCCCATCTGTAGATGGCTTGAACAATGCTGCTGAAACTAGGAGGTAGATACCGTATCAATTGAAAAGTTCTGAGTTTTTCTTCCATAATATATCCATTTTCGACTAGTTGGTTAAAAATTCCCCCCAACCTTGCAGCGAACAATCCCACCGTTTCACCTTCTTGCATTTTGCAAGAGAAGTAGGATTCCCACAATGCGGCTACTCTGGCCAAAGATGGGGGTTCAAAATTTGCCTTAAGGGCTTTCCAGGCTTCATTAGGATCTTCCAAATTATCAATTAACCTTTTTGTATCTTTTTCTAAGTTTAAATAGATGATGGCTAAAGCTTGGCCACATCTTTTTCTGTCAGCACTAGTTAACCCCCCTTCTGGTTTCTTTTGGGTAATCTCCCATAAATCCCTTTCTATGAGCACCATTTTTATATCTTTGGACCAGGTAGCCCAATTATGGGAGCCCAACTTCTCAACGTTTCTATAATCTTTCTCCATAATAAAGAAATGATTCAATTTTCCCCGGGCAGGTCAACCACACGACTCTGCTACCACCTGTTGGATATAATTTGAGGTTTATGGCCTACAGCTAAGCTGAAAATTAGGCAACTCATTTCCAACTAAAAATTTGAGGTAGTGGTCTGCCCGAAGAAAATAAAACATGAATCATTCTTTACACTGAAAAACATTTATTTGACACATATTGAAAATTGGTTACAACACAATGATTTGTTCCCCGGGAAAAATTAGAAAAAGAGATCTTACAATGAGTCCATGCATGGATTAAAAGTCCTGTTGGTGTTCCAAGGTGACGCCTCACCAGTCGTTGGACAGCATGGCAATTTCCACGAATTGCAGGCAGGTCGATTCACACCGCGTGAGCAACAGTTCACCACATCAGGGAAAGGTATACCAGGGATGGACGCGATCTTCTTCCGCAGGAGAACAAAAGACTCACATCAGGGAAACTTAGAACTCTTTGCTTTTGTAGACGTCATCACAATACGCGGTTTCCAAACTTAAAACATCATCAGTGCTTTTCCAGGAAAAACCAGACCTCACCAAGAGGCCAAAAAATTTAGGATGACATTTGACGAACACGTTCACGGGACACAGACAACACCAGACGAGGAGACGAGTAGAAGTAAAAAAACGAAGCGAAGCCAAGCGATCGAGCTACTGCCGGTCTGCGTATTTATAGCCAGATTCGGCCTTTCCAGAAACAACGTGACGTTACATAATTTGCATATTGCCAGAACAACACAACCCGGAGAAAACACAGCTTGCAGGTTGCACAATTCTTATTTAATTTGGCATTCAGCACTTAACACCTCAACATGATTTCATCACGTCATTGACACGTGCTCTTTCGGAAGTTTACCGACATCTGCCGAATGACAACAACCAATCATAGCATGCCGCATGTTTTCCAAACACTTCCGATTCAAACTCGGACATTTGAGTGTTGGCGGCAGGTGGATGGGATTCTTCGCGCAAAGTTTTCTCTCGGAATGGCAAAAGGTAAGTCACAAAATGATTTTTCTTTTAAACAATATTGGTGAAATCCTTCAAGAACCAAAAATAAAGGCATTTAGCCCAACATGCTTGCTGGGCAGCCTCCAACTTCATTGCACACACAACAGCGGATTTCTGGTCTTCGATATCAGTCATATCTAGAGCCTTCAGGATTTCTGGATCTCAAACCCTGTCATGAAGTAATTGAGTGCCAGGTTGTCTTAAACATCTGCAGGACAGTCGCAAAAAGCAAGATGAAACAGTCTCTCGACGTACACCGCTAGCTCTTGCGGGGTTCCCCCCAGTTTTCTGGAGACGGGACTTCAACTGGAGTTGGCCGAAATGTTTCTGGGACTTCTCACTGAAGCGAAGCTCCAATGCAGACGCAGATGTGAGGGCAGCGAAATCCAGGTGCTGGATGTCCGGAATGGTCTGAAGAATGTCCGCTGCATCACCTCTCAGGAATGCTGTAAGATGGCAGGCCTTGGTAACCGAGTCCAGGGGCAGATACAGAAAAATCTTTTGGAGGGGGCACGAGAAATTTAATGCCCCCCCCCCCGCTTCCAATGTTTCATAACAAAGTTTTAATGACTTTATTTTTAAATGTGCGTGTTCTTTAATTTCTTTTTAGGATTCCTTCAGGTCAATGGATCTACTTCTAAGTACCTGAATATTATGCACTTATATACTGTACCTACTGAATGTGTACCTACGGAAAACATCTTTAATGTTTCAAGCCATTTAAATTTAAATACTAAACCCAATATAATGTCACCGAGATGCTAGACAATGAGCAACTTTACTTAGGAACATTGTCATAATGACTATAATACAAGGGCAAGGTTATCAAATAAACCCATATCTCATTTGAGTTTTTTAAAATTAATTCATAAAGAAAACTATAACTTCATAACATATAAGTTTTACTGAAGAATTCAGAAACTATTTCTGTGTGAATTTCAAAACAGTTGCTGATTTACATGAAATACACCACTAACTCGGTCATTTCCAGCCGAGGACTGCAGTTTCGTGCTTATTAGCACTCATTAGCCCGGCATAGGAAAGAGACTGAGCTGGAGATGGAAAACCTCTTAAGGAAGCCAAGAGTACCAAACAAACTGGTAGCTAATATAGAACAAGCACAGACCAAACGAGTGACCGAAACAATGGTTCGGTTCAACTCCAAGATTGAAGGCAAGGCATGGTATATTCAGTAAATTACCACCCAATTAGCCAGCGCTAAAGCAGAAATACATGAAATACACCGCCAGCTCAGTCATTTCCAGCCGAGGACTGCAGTTTCGTGGTTATTAGTTTCGTGTTTGGCAATCTTGGCTTCCTTAAGAGGTTTTCCATCTCCAGCTAAGTCACTTTCCTATGCCGGGCTGATGAGTGCTAATTTGTTATTTCATAATAGATGTCAAAGTCAAAACCAGAATATAATACCTTTGTTCTATCTTTACTGACACTTCCTGCAACCTAATTTTAAATAATGTAATCTTAATTCATGTGCATAATGTTATAATATTTGAAGTTATTGAGTTTAAAAACTGGTGGGTACATATTTATATAAAAAGATTGTTTGGTCAGAAAAGTTTTGGGAAAGAGATTCTAAAAAATCATTAAGAATTGTTTGCTGTTAGCAATTACAATCAGTTTACGATGTTGATACTCCAGTTGTAAAAACCAATCCTTATATAGTGAGATCTCGTTACAATGAATGCCAATACTCCAGTTGTAAAAACCAATCCTTATATAGTGAGATCTCGTTACAATGAATGCCAATACAATGAAATAGCCATTTCAACAATTTAAATTAAATTTAAATCCATTAGGTTACTTGAGTTCCATTCCAACAAAATTCCCGTTACTCGAAGAAAATTTGTGGTATTGGAAGTTTTTGTTTCAGGATTTCACTGTATTGACAACAATATTAAAAAGCTGATTAAATACACTTTAAATTTCATAAAGCAACAAGCAGTAAAAGTTATGGCCAACAAGGTGCAAAGAAGTTTATAGCATACTAGAGGACCTGAGAGACATTGTTCTGTTCAAACTTTGTAAACTGAAAAGTTTTCTCGCGTACTTGAAAGATATTCATAGATAGCATGGTTTGTTCCTTCAGTCGTACTCAAAGTATAAAAATCGTCCTTAGATATTAAGTGTAGAAGACTAACTACCCATCTAGAACAAATGCGAAATCCCGCTGCAATGTCCCCCATATGAAAAAATAAAACAATCGAAGAGATTGTTTTAAAAAAATGATAAAGGTAAAAACAGTTCCAGGAATAAACGAAAATAACTCATCCTACCCCCACCCCCTCCCCCCCCGAAATAAAAGTAACATATTCTTCAACTAAAATGACTAAACACTTGCCAAATAAACTAAAAATACAATAAATTACATTAACAGTTGCTTTAAAACGTAAACAAATAATCCCGCAACTTTAATGTTTATGGCCAAAGTCCGCAAGCCACCATGTTACTGTAATCTAGCCGATCAGTGAGCGAAGCGAACTCCAACGGATAAGCGGTCAGATCTTTTAAACGAAAACTTTTAAATCCCGCTCAGCCTTTGTCTCAGTCTTTGTTGTCAAGTTGTTTGTTAAGGATTTTGTGAAGGTTGCACTTACGTAATTGAGACGTTTTTATTATTCGCTTCTGCAACAAGAGCATAAAGATTACATAGCACTCTAAGGTTTTCAAGAAAGTTTTAAATGATGATAATTATTTTGAAAGCAAAAAGTAAGGTATATTACAGGGCCGAAAATTAGCAAGTTAAAACAATTATTTACCATGCATCTCTAGCTTTTCTAGTTTCCGGACAAGCACAACAGGGCTTTAATTTCTTTTGTTCCTTTTCCTCAGGCATTATGAATAAGATAAAACTACCGCAGGCGAAATTATCTTGGTCTCTTTAATTTTAAATATTATTTTATACAAAACCATGTACAAAACTCACGTTTCTAAACGACCGGCGGCCCTGGCAATGTTATGGTTCACAACAATGCCAAAACGAGAAATGTAAAAGGCTTTAGAGTAAGAGCAAAAATTTTGTCTGAAATGTTCTTTTTCAGAAACTGTTTTCGCACTCAAACTTTTATGTGGTACATTACGTCCCAGCTTGGTATTTTTTTAAAGCTTTTAAATTTAACGAGATAGTTGTGCCGCAAAATATTTTTTTCTTCGAGAAGATTCACGATTGTCACTGTCACTTGTCACTCTTCAAATCAAAACAATGACGTGCGAGTATTGTAGACGAGAGGAACATACGGAATGTATGATATAATTTTCTTGTTGTAGAATTTAAATAATATGTACTTTGTTGAAAGAACGAAGGTATATAGATGACGCTTACTATATCTGATGTATTAGTTGCAATAGTTTTGTTTTCTTGTGTTCCAGTGCAATATTTTTTGGGAAGATTGCGATATGGTAGACTCTTGGCGACTTTTTTAACTGTCGCCAAATTTTTTGGCGCCAAAGCCTAGATGCTATTATTTTCGTTCTGCCGATGAGAAAAAAGGGAAAAAGTATATATTTTTTTTACTAACCAACTGAAAAACGAATGAAATAGTGTTTTTGAAACAGAATAAAAAAAGTAAACAGTAACTGATTTAAAAAATACTTCAATGCTCAAAAACACTAATTATCAACTAAGAAAACTCTCAAAATTACATTAAAATACTATCAAACTAGAACAATACTAAAAAAAAAAAAAAAAACCCATTGGAACAGAGCAATTAATTTGAATAATTTAACTCTCAAAAACACTAATTATAAACAAATCTAAGTAAACAAACCCTCAAAATTACGTTAAAATACCGTCAAACTGAACTAGGACAATACTCAAAATAACCCATAGAAACGAGTAATTAATTTGAATAATTTAACTCTCAAAAACACTAATTTATAAACAAATCTAAATAAACAAACCCTCAAAAGTACATCAAAACTACTAAAACTGGATAAATTAGAAAAATCGGCATTAAAACAAATTAACGCATCAGATTAATAAATTCGAATAATTTAATACTCAAAAACACTAATTATAAACAAATCTGAATAAATAATCACATCAGAGCAATAAATTCAAATAATTTAACCCTCAAAAACACTAATTATAAACAAATCTGAATAAATAAACCCTCAAAAATACATTAAAATACTACTAAAACTAGATAAATAAATTCTACAAAACACGATAAAACGGCAGCAAAGCAATTAATTAACACATCAGAACTGAGTAATTATTTGAATCATTTAGTCATCAAAAACACTTATTATAAACAAATAAACCCTCAAAAATATATTTAAAAAGCTACTAAAACTAGAAGAAAAAAATACTAAAAAACACGATTAAAAAGGCAATAAAACAAATAATCAACCCATCAAAACGGGGTAATTAATAAAAAAAATAAGCATTCAAAAACACCATTTTTAACGACACTAGGTTAGTAAAAAAAATATTCCCTCTTTTTCATCGGCAGAAGGAAAGTAAAAACGTATAGGCTTTGAGGCCAAAAAATTTAGCAACAGTTGAAAAAAAGAAAAAAAAATATATATATATATATATATATATATAATTACAATATTAAAAATATAAAACGGCATGGTTGCAAAATTACTGTTCCCCATGTGCGGAATAATCCAATAGCATCTGAGCCGCAAAAAAATAAAAAACGACTTAAAAGCATAAATTTAGAATTCAATCAAATATTAGCCTTTATCAAATTTATTATTTTTAGAAAATTATACAAAACAAGGGGGTCATGTAACATGAAACACTATTTATTAACCAGCCGTTTTATGAGAAAAATTACATACAGAATGAAATAAATGAAACACCAAAAAGTGATACTCACAGCTTACGGGGGATCCATAGGTTTAATGGGGATCTTGCGATCCCATACATTGAAATAAAATAATAATTAAAATACATTAATGATTAAAAAAAAATACCACGAGGAAGCGATGCTTCAACGTGGAGCGATTTCCGAGGTGGGATAAGGGGGGCGGAAACCCCCGGCAGACCGGTTCGGAGAGGGTGAGTAAGGTTGCCGGTCAGAATTTCGAGGAGCAGAGCGGAGCAGGGTTGCCATCGGAAAATCGGTTATCGCCAAAACAGCTCGCGGAGGAGTTGAGTAGGGTTGCCGGTGGGAATCTGGAGGAGCAGGGTTGCAACTGAAAAATTGTTTATCGCCAAAATTTGGCGGCGTCGCCAAGAGTCTATCGAATCGAAATATTCCCTATTTTTTAGCCCAAAAATGGGGCTCTAACGAATCAAGTCGATCATACACAATCAAACGGTATGATTTTGCTCATTTCTTTTTACATGTTTTATTCTATGCAGTAATACAGTAAACATGTGTCACATGATTTGACATTTTTAAAATTGGAAATAAAAAATCCTAAACTGTTCGATAATTAATGATAATTCATTAGTGCTTTCCAAATACAGCCATCCTCATTTAAAACTTACAAATGCACTATTTTTTAATTGATACTTCAGCAAAAGGAAAAAAAAATACATTGTGATGTGAGAAGAATTTTAATACAAATGCATGTGATTTAAATCAAATTTAAGAATGTAAGTGGCATAGTAATATGCTATAAACAGATAATAGAAGGGAAAACAAACAATTTTTTTTTGTACGAGATAGCGAATCAAATAAAATCAAAATGAAAAAAAAAAAAAAAAAAACACACACACACACACACACACACACACACACAAATTGAACTATCCTCTGAATAGAGCCGCATTGTAACCCTGGATAAACAAATTTTGTGGAAATATAATAATGGATAAAACTATAACAGGTATTTAAAATGATGTTTAAGCTGAAGAGCACATATGCTGTAACTTATGCAATGAGATTAAGTTAAGTTACCCCAAAAATGCATACAAATACAAATGTGACAACCAGCAACAGGCTCTGGGACCAGCTAAGCTGGTCCTAGTCAGTTTATAAGTCCCCAATGAAGATTAATAGCCCTCTCATTTGGAGTATGCTGTTCAGTTTTGGTCTCCTTATCTTAAGAAAGATATTAATGTATTGGAAAGGGTTCAAAGGCGGGCTACAAGGCTAATAAATGGACTTTCTCATTTAGACTACGATTCCAGGCTTAGAATGCTAAAAATGTACAGTCTTGAGCAAAGAAGAAACCGAGGGGACATGATTCAGTTGTTTAATTTTATTAAAGTGAAAGATATTACGAGCCTAAAGTTTAGCACTGAAAACTAGACAAGAGGTCATTGTTTTAAGCTATTTAAATCTCAGGCTAACATGGATATTAGGAAAAATTATTATTTTAGCAGGGTAGTGGAATCTTGGAACAGCTTACCGGAAGAGGTGGTAATCATGGGCGGATTTATGGGGGGCAGAGGGGGGCAATGCCCCCCCAGTTTTGGGAGGACTTTATGTAGTAACAACACATCTTCCAAAAATTAAAAAAATATATATTTTTTCTTTTTTGAATATTTTAGAAGGGTATGGGTGGATTTATAAGGAGGGGGGCATAGGGGCAATGCCCCCCAGTTTTGGGAGGACTTTATATACATTGCTTGACAATTGCTAAGGAACAATTACATTTTTTGGAATAGTTAAAAATAGATAATGATTAAAGAATTAGAAGGAAATATATAGTTAGTAGGGAGGATGTGCCTTTATTATAAGTACAAAATAATACAGATATTACTACATCAATGAAGTAAAAGCTTAAAAATAAAAAAATAATCCTTCTTAAATGATTTTCATACAACCACAAAAAAAAAAATGATCTAGGTCAGAATGATGGAGACATGAGTTCCTTAATATGATGTATGATTACCAGGGACACTGATTCACAATTTTCATCTGTTTTCCATACTCCCTTCTAATTATTGAGGGGTGTTTGGCTGATGTTTTCCCACTCCTCTCTCAATGCGGATTTGAGCTCTTGTACTGTTCTGGGAGGTACGGTTCTTTGTGCAACACGTCTGCCAAGAGCCTCCCAGGCAAGTTCAATTGGATTTAAGTCAAGAAAGTAAGTAGGCCACTGCATATGGAGAATGTTTTCACTTTGCAGTGTGTCTGACACTTCAGTGCTCCAGTGTGGCCGTGTATTGCCGTCCGTAAAGAGAAAGTCTGGACCTACAGCACCCCTAAAAGGACGAACATAGTCCAGCATAACATCTCTGCAATACATTTGCGATGTATCGCTTTCTTATTCAAAAATGTGACGCGGTTTTCTGCCATTGTGCATGATGCCTGCCCTCACCATGACAGCTGGGACATACAGATCACGTTCGGAAACAAATTTTTGTTCATAACGTGTTCCACGTTCTCTCCACAGTAGTTGAAGACCAGAATCATTTGTCACACTGAAACGAGATTCGTCAGAGAACATCACTGCAGACCAATTTTGATGATTCCACCAACATGTTCCTTACACCAGCGTAATCTCTCTCGACAATGGCGTTGTTGAACTTGGATGCAACGTACGGGATTCCTTGCATACAAACCGACATTATTTACTCGCCGTGAGATGGTTCTTGCAGAAACATGCGTACTGGTAGCGGTTGCTAGATTTGCAGCTATCTGTCCAAGAGTGAAATTTCTGTTCCTTTTTGGCACAAGGACTACATAGCGATCCTCTGAAGGTGTGGTGCTCCTACCATGACCCCGGCATGCTTTTGCAAAACATTTCCACCTTCAGCAGCCTTCTTTAATCCGGAAATGACACTTTTTGATACATCCATTTCAGCAGCCACAGTGGAGACACTTTGGCCTGCTTCCATCCGTTCAACCGCTTCTCCACGATCGTAAATGCTCAAATAATGTCTTACTGACACTTTACTCTTAAGTATTTCAAGAACCAAACAGAATTTCAGAGAAAAACCTTTTTTAACATCCAGCACTATTTTTGTTAAAAACCAAACAGCGTGAATTTTCGTATGAATCTTGAACGTGTATATACTGTCTTTTATACAGATAACGAGTCTTTGTCTACCATGCCATCTGAACTTGAATTTATTTCCATTGGCCAGGTGGTTGAGGCACAAATTTTCATAAATCACTTGTTCCTTATCAATTGTCAAGCAGTGTAGCACCACATATCTTCCAAAATCTTAAAACAAAAAAAATCATGACTTTTTCTTTTTTGAATAGTTTAATGAAAATGAAGAGAAAAGCGAATGTCCTTTTCTGATGGGAGAAAAGAAAAGGAAAAAAAAAACGAACATTAAGTACAAATAAAACAGCTGTCACTGGGGTGCTAAAAACGTGTCTAAATTTACTATTTTGGACTGAAAACCATTTGGGCAAGTATATGAATGAAAATATAGGCTAAACGAGCTTTACATTAAGCTGCAACACTTATAATAATTGACGATTATTTTGACAAATTAGAACCTAAAGCAAAGGGGGAAAACTCCCCCCGCCTCCATTCTCGCTAACAGAACGATCTACTCGTTACGATTTGTGTCCACATTTCAAGTATATTTGTGCATAAAATTTATGCTCTTAGTAGATTAATTGGCCCTTTAAGAAATTCTAAAAAGCATTAGTTTTTTTTTACTTTTTTTTAAGGGAGAAAGAGAATAAATACTATCGCAAACTGAATAAATTTCAGTTATCTGAGTGTTGTGATTAAATGAATCTTTTTACTTGGAGTACAATTTTACTTACTTTATAAATACTGTTTAAAAAGTAAGGTTAGTCATAATCATCTAAGTCTAAGTGAGTCAGTCCTTGCCATTATTTAAATCTAAATAATTGAGTCATCAAAAGTTTCGGAAAATTTTGCTGAAATTTTATAAGTCTATAAAAACCCAACAAAGATTGGTAAAATCGTAAAAATTCGTTAACCGTAAAAACTGACGAATTTTCGTAAAAATTACAAAAAATCAAGCAAAAATTTGTAGGTAAGAGTGAATTACAAACAGGGCCAAATTTGCCTATAAGATAAACAAGTCATTGATTAGGGCCCCTGCTTTGAAGTGGGTCCCAAACTCCCCAAAAAAAAAAAAAAAAATTCATGATTTGTTCCTTAAAAAATAGAAATTGCTTGAAAAAACTAATTTCATTTTTAAGTGCTTGAAAACCTTGAATATTTCAAAATGTGTTTCTACAAGACTTAAATTTTAAAATGTCTAACAAATGGTAGAGAGGGAGGAATGCCAAAATATGTCAAATTCAGCTCTTTGCCACATCCTGTATTAAAAATGTAAAAATCATGGTTCTCACGTTTGTAACATTATTTGAAATAAATTTTTGTGACTCATATGTTTCATATCTTACTAGTTATTCAATCCCGAATGCAGTAATTTGGAAATTCTTTTGTATTGATTGCTTTTATCTTACTTCTTCTGCATATTGTCTATCTGTTTAGCACGGAAAAAATACACAATACACTACTTCTATTTCTTTTCGTTTTCTGCCCCACTTGCAACTGAAGAAAAGTTGCTGTCATGAGAAATCTATGGTTACATTTCTCTTTTAAATTTAAAATAGCTATTTCTCAAAGTTGACTGTAAAAATTTACAATCAAGTACTAAAATATCAGAGACTGAAAAGTACAAATGAAGTACGTTAAATAATTTTATTTATTTTATTTATTCAAGAGTCCTTGAAAATAATTAGATAAGACTGAAAATCCTAAGCAAAATGGGCTCCAATTACTTCTACTGCATATTGTTAATCTTTTTAGCCAGGAAAAAAAATGATACACTACCTCTATTCCTTTTCATTTTCTGCACTCTATTTATAGTTAAAAAAAGGTTATTGTAATGAGAAATCTATAGTTTATTTTGTCTTTCAAACTTAAAATCGCTGTTTCTTACAAAGTTTGAACTAAACTGTATAACTGTATAATCTAGTTATCAATTTCTATGTCTATCCAATTAACCTCTATAAGGTTTCAAAATGCAGAATTTTATATCCATTTTACAAAATTTTCTGCAGAGGAGAAACCCCCGGCCCACTAAAATTGGAGATATTCTATTTCCCACTTAAAAGGGAGCCCTGCATCACTCTCTTGATACCAGCTCCCTCTCTTAAGGTCAATTCAAAAAGGACAGCATGAAAACACACATTTATGAAAACGACGCACAAAAAAGTAAAGCATGGACTTATGCATCACAGGAAAAAGACAAAAACATGGGAGTGGGGGGGGGGGGGCATAAAAATGTTGCTAAAAAAATCCTGCCCCCCCCCCCAGGAACTCAGTCCTAAATCCGCCTATGGTGGTAATGAGCAAGGGAGTAGATAGTTTTAAGAGGCCATTGATCTTCACTGAGGATTTTAAATTGACTAGGACCAGCCTAGCTGGGCCCAGAGCCTGTTGCTGGTCGTCACTTTTGTATTTGTATTTAAAGCTATCCAACCCCTTGCTCATTACCAGGGCCGGCTCTAGTGGTTCTACCGCCCTAGGCGATATTGACAAGTACCCCTCTCCTCCCCATTGAATAATAGTAATTTTTAAAAAATGATATTTTAATAAAATAAAAATAGCAATAGTAAAATGGGATGGGGGGAGGTGGGGGGTTCACAATTAGGAATTAGAGAGTTTCTAGTTAAATTCCAAACTAGATTTTGCATATCCAAGCACTGGTGCACACTTTAAATTATATATTTATTAATATTAAAGTAGTGCATCTTTTGGCACTGAAACATATTAATATTTTCAAATGATTTTTAAATTGCGCAATTTGCTGCCTCTAAAAGTAAATTGAATTTCTAGTTCAATTTCGAACTATCTTTTGCATATTCAAGCACTGGTACACACTCTAAATTGTTATTATTATTTTAGCATGGAAGCACTGAATCTTATAGCGTTGAAACAGATATACATACCCTTAAAAACATTTCAATTTCGAAATTTGCTGCCCCTAAAATCTGCCGCCCTTGGCAGTCGCCAAGAGCCGGGCCTGCTCATTACTGCCTCTTCAGGTAAGCTGTTCCAAGTGCCCACAACCGTACTAAAGAAGTAATTTTCCCTTATTTCCGGGTTAGCGTGAGATCTGAATAGCTTAAAACAATGACCTCGAGTCCTGCTTTCCATGCAAAAATTTAACCCATTAACATCTTTTATTTTGATAAATTTAAACAACTGAATCATGTTCCCTCTGACTCTTCTTTGCTCCAGGATATACATATTAAGCCTATTAAGTCTGTTATCATAGTTTAAATCTGAAAGTCCCCTTACTAGTCTAGTAACCTTTCTTTGAACACTTTCCAATACAGAAATATCTTTCCTGGGATAAAGAGACCAAAACTGAACCTGTATAGGAGAGGGGAAAAAAATAATTAAACTAGTATGTTGTGGCCATCACGAAACTTTCTTCTATATTTTTCTTTTTTTTTTCTGATCCCTCAACATGCTTGATGAGGAAGCAATATTCCCAACAAAAACAAAATTTCACATGAAAAAACTTGACGACCATTCCAATGTCTGAATTATTGCAAAAGCAAAGCAAAAAGCGAAAAATGAAAGTTATTTTAAAAGCCTTGCTTAAATTAATTACAAATATTTTATTTATTAACAAACATAAGATGGCAACAGTTAAAAATTTTAAATCATTGAGATAATATTGCCGATCATTTCCATACAATTAAAATCACGAGAAATACGCAGACGACAATCTATTACGATTTATCTTTCTTATTGTTGCATTAATAAAGCTATTTTTATTCCCCCCCCCCAAAAAAAAATCAACACTTCTTGGAGCGATTGGCGTCCAAATTGAACCAAAGCCTGTTTACATATGGATTCACATATATTCCAAGTTTCAACCAGAACGCAGCATTACTTCTTGAGATAGGGCACTCACAATGGAAAAAAAGAACGGGTGATTGCGCTACCCCCTTTTTAGCTGTTGACACCAAAATAAAATCAGCTCCTATACCCACTAAGGGCTACGTGCCGATAAATTTTTCTTTCATTCCGTTCATTATTTCTTGAGATACAGCAGTCACAATTGACGACAGAAAACGTTCTATAGCTCAACCCCCATTTGAGTTATTGACATCAAAATTGAATCAGCAGCTGTTCCTGTTAATGGCAACATATGGACCAAATTTTGTTTGATTCCGCCAGTTACTTCCTGAGGAATAGCAAGCACGCATAACTCAAAAAACGTCCCATTGCTCCACTCCCCTTGGAGGGATTCGCGCCAAAAACCAATGGGCACAAGTTCACATAGCGGCACATGTGTGTACCAAATTTCGTTCGATTTCATGCGGTAGTTTTTGCTGTAGAGCGGCCACAAAAAACTGGTCACACGCAGACGTGACACACACACACACACATACATACACACACACACACACACAGACAGAGATTTTCCAAAAATAGTCGAAATGGACTCAACACACCTCCTTGTTCGAATCCTTCGAAATTCGCAAATTTGCACGAATCCAATACTTTTTTCTATATATTAGATATAGAAGAAAGTAAAAAGGAAATGGTCCGGTCACTGATACACACGCTAAAAGAATGTAGATCTAAAAATCAGTTACAACTAGTCGAGAGTTTTGTGGAACTTGGAATTTTTGATTTCATTGGAAGAGATAGCAAACAAAGGAATATATTTTGTTCTTGTTAAGTGAAAATCGGTGAATTTTTCTACATTTAGTTAATATAGTTGCAAAAAAATAAAATAAAAGAGTGGGAGATTGTGGATAAACTACAAAGTTGATAATCGAGATGTTTCTAAGATGTATGCTTTTTGAACTTCACACATTGCTTTTTAAACTTGTACTTTTAATCATTTTTAGGAATGATGTATGAAAATGCAGCAATGTTAATTCTTAAGCTTCCGCTATTCTATTATATATGAATGTGCAATGTCACATTTTTACAAGATCAGCCTTAAGATTGCCTGATTATTTTCATAAAATAAAGAACAAAAGTCTTGGATCAAAAGGTTGCCAGTAATAAAAAAAGTAGATGCTAAAATTTAAAAGAGTCTGGCCGCTGGTCTAACTAAAAATTTGAATTTTCAGGTTGAATCAGGAGCAAGACTTTTAGTATACAGTAAAGTGAGGATAAACCCTTGGGACAAAATAAACTTCAATTCCTCTAGTAAAACTTAAAATTTTCAAGAATTCCAGGAGATAGGTTAAAAAATTATTTAAATCAATGTTTTAAAATATGTCAAAAAAAAAAAAAAACATTTGACTGAGTTATGATTGAAATCACTGATTTAAATTTATGACACACTGAATCAAAGTTTCTGTTTTTTTCTGTTCAGCACAGCACAAGACATTACTATTTCTTCCGTACATGGTTTTTTTTTTCTTTTTTGCATTTCATTGCTCCTTATGATTTCTTTCTTTTCTTTTTTTTTTTTGAAGGCTTCACTCAAACTACAAGAGCAATTAAATTTTTGTTCTGGTTTTTCTACAATTAAATTCCTTTTATTCCTTCTCCAAATGTGGTGATGTCTTGTTAAATAATAAAAGAATATTTTACTTTGCTATGAAAAAAAAGTTATTGTTTTTTCTCTAAAAACAAGGGCAATTTCAACTATTATGTTACAGCCAATAAATTCACTGTGTATAACTTCGTTGTAAGGACGTGCCTGTTATAAAATTTCAAGTAATCATTTTTACACTAAAGTAATATTTAATTCAGATTTGTTATTTTCAGGCTTGTCAATCATGCTACACAGTTCCAAGAAAAATACTTATCCCTAAGTGCCTGGAAAAGATTGGTCTTTCGGCTTCTGGAGAAATACAGTTTATTTCCTTCTATATGGGAAGACTATGAATTTGATGACCATGGAGAATCTCCCGCTGCTGAAGTGATGCAATTTAAACAAAAAGAAGGGTATTTTGCCTGTAAGTAAACTGTATGAACATTACAGTTCTGAATAATTTAATTCAATTGCAGGGGATAAAAAGAAATTGTAAAAGAAAAATGTAAGATGTCAGGTACAAAGATACATTATCTCTTTATAGTAAATAAAAATAAGGTTTCAAAGAAATTCTGGGAGGAAGTCTGTGGCGGACTTGCGTCCAAGAGACTCCATAGCACCTACAGCCTTAAAATTTTGTACAAAGTTATCTCAAGTCCAGGTGGATTGCACCTGGGATTTTGTTTTTTTAAATTCGAATTAGTTTTTAGGTAATTAATTTTTTAAGCTCATATTTTGCATAAATTGTCTATTAAAGGGGTAAAAAATTACTTGCACATATTAATGTTATATATCGTTGGAAAGGGTAGAAGATTCCGCATTCTGTGCAACTTGTTTCAATATCCCAACTTTAATACGGCGGGAGTTATTTGCATTTTTATCTCGAACTTTTTCAGGCTTAGCTAAAATTTAGGCACTACTTTCTTCATTAACTCTATCAGTAAAAGCGAAAGAATTGTCCTACAGTTTTCTTTTTGACACCTCAGAAAAGAGTGGCTTTTTTTACTCCAGATCTAACTCAACCTATGGTCGAAAAAATAAACTTCTATCTCCATAGGAAAAAAGTTACAAGCTGTTAAAAATGAAGTACGAATAAGCTCATCGCCATAGTTACGTCTTTTCGATTCGCATGTTTCTTCTTTCTTATTCACAAACTTTAAGGGTTTCGATTTTAATGGAAAATCTTAGGCTCAACTCAATTCAAACCCCGAGCTAAAGAGCAAAATATATCACTAAAGACCACAAATATGAAAGCAACTTTTCAAACGTACAAAACTGCAGTTTTGCAATGCTCAGGAGCCCCTTAGCCCTTATGGCTCTACAAGTTGGTACAAGTTATTTTGAAACCCTGGGAAGGGGTGCTTTTTGTTCCAAAGGAGCTCATAATGCATTTTTAATCTTTTTTTCTAATTGGTGATTTAAATCTATGCAAATCAAATGAGATTGCGAAGCAATCTTCAGGGGTTGGTGAGCATTAACATGCAGGGGGCGGAGCCTCCAGTATATAATATAAAAACACGGGTGGATGGGGCCGGCGGGCAGCCCTGCATTTGCCTCCGTGGGCCCCCTCTGTTTGGGCCGCATGGAATTTTACAATTGAATAGAAAAATGTTATTCAAATATTTTCTTTTCTGTTTTTTATGTCTTTGCCTCTTTAAAAAAAATTTTCTCTATAATCCAGGAAATTTTTCAATGGCTTAAGAAAAGCGCTGCAGGAAAAATAATGCATACAAAATTTGAAGAATACTTTGTAAACTTGTACTGTGAGTAATAAGGTTGTTTTTCTGTGCTTCGGCAAATTCATCGGCCGAAAAGACAACTTATTTAGTTGCATAGCTGTCTATTGGGGATAATGAACACGTCAAGGCAGGGTCAACGACAAAAGCGTTCTACAACCTCCTCCCCCTTCCAGTTTCTCAGAAATGTAACCGTAACAGTTTTTATAAAAATTGAAAAATTTTAAAAGAAAATGCAATTTTTGAGTATTGTTTAGAAACATCCATGAGATTCTTTGTCATTCTAGAAAATTGCCCATCAAGGTATGACGGATGAAAATTGCTTCTACATTTAGACAAAGTAATTGCTGTTTGGTGATATTTTGATAGTTTAATTTAAACCATAACGCCAGTGAATTAACCCTAAACTCCAGTAGATAGCATTCATTGTTGACCACTTTTACGTTTCTTCATTCTCCTGAAACAACAGTCTTACCAGTAAAACAGTTAAGTTACCGGATCCAGTTCAGCTTTGTCAAAATAAAGTATTTTCCTGCATGTCAAACAGTTCCAATAAAAAATACTATCAATTAATTTACTGAATTTTTAGTGTTTCAACTACGAAATAAAGCTGTCATGCATGCTACGTTGCAAGTTTTATTGTTGGTGATGTCAGAGTGTTACTAGATCAGTTATTTTGGCTATTATACATATTAGGATTTTACCAAACTAAAGGCTGCTTAAATTTCGAACTTTTTTTTTTCGAAAAAAAAAATCAATGCATAGTAGAAATCCATGATAAGCTTCAATCTAATAAAAGATGATTAGATAAATAAGCATGATAGGTTCATAATGGCTGTGCATGGAAAACATAAATGAAAGTGTAACTGCACTTTTCTTTTACTGAGATGAGCTAATGGCATACACGGAATGTGGATAGGAGGAAGAGGGATGTTGGTGTAGGCAGGGGTGATTGTGGTCCGGTATTTTACTGAATTTCCGGACGTATTATGTTCTTTTTTCGTTATGCTTTTATCTCCCTACCTCCGCAATTTATTTTAAATTATATAATACTCATCAAATATACCTGCAAGAGCCTTAAGATGGACAACTATCCTTTAAGATGGACAAATGTCAAGATAATTTGTATAACACCAGCTCAAAAGTAACTTTGTAATCCATTAAAAATTTAATTAAATGTGCACACAATATTTTGACTCAGAACTATTTAAAACTATGGCAAAGGTGCACTTAAGTAATAGGGGCCAAAGATTCCCCCCCCCCTGTTCTCGCTTTGAAACTTTCAGGTATTTTTTGATGAACTCACAATCACCCCTGGGTGTAGGGTTTTACTCCTTCCATGAAGATATGCAGAGGAATCTTGTGATTCTTACGCTAAAAACCCATCCAATATTGTCTGCCTTTGACCACTAATATTTTCACTGAACAAGTTGATGCTTCTGTTGACCACAGTAGTGTTATGATGCCATTTCCCACCATTCTCTGTGTTATCCCCACTGGTAACACAGTTCTTTAATTTCTGCTGTGAAAATGCTTTTTCTACTTTTCTCCTCACCTGAAGAAAGTTCTTTAACCACGTTTTCTTGCTGCTCCCTGAACGGTTTTTTCAATTATCAGCTTATTCCTGTTGTCTTTGACCAACTCTTTTAAGTAATGCTGCCCGAATAGCAAAATGACGAGTTCAATTTTACATGAACAAGTTGGACGAATGACTAGTAGAGTACAAGTAGAGAGACGGACGAATGTATTTTAAATCCCTTTTTGAGTTTTGTACTGCATCAAATGATTTTTTCTTTCGACCTTTTAGGAATGACCCTTGAATGGAATATGATTCAGAGATCCCCAGATAAAGACTATATCGCATTTCCATTCAATTTGTTTTTATTTTCTTATTTTTTAAACTATCACTTTTGTTTAATTGTTATTGTATTTTCTATGTTCAGTTATCAGAATTTAAATGTTTTAATAATATTAAGTTTTGTCCAATAGTACATTGAGTTAGTGAAAAATTACGTTTGTCAATTTGTATATATATATATATATATATATATATATATATATATATATATATATATATATATATATATATATATATAATTATGTTTTTCCACACCAAAGAATAGGAATGTATTCAAAACTTTTATTTTGCTTAATTTTTATCTTTTGTACCTTTGATTTGATTTTAAAGCCTCTAATTTATTATTTAGTATCTCCAGAGCCTAGAACCGAAAGATCACCAGACATAAAGTTCCGTGTTGGGCAAGTTATCGTACATAAAGTTTGGAAATACAGAGGTGTCATTGTTGGATGGGACGAAACTGCTAAGGTACTTTTTCATTAGCATTGTGAATCATTTTCAAGTTTTAATTTGTTATAGTCCTGTATTCTTTGAATTGCTTTTACTGCTAAGGTTTTACTTCTTAAAATAATTCTATCATAAAAGTTTTTTAAAAAAAATATGAAAGTCTAAAAGGTAACTCATTGAAAAGAGAGGAAGAAGAATGTCCAGTCTACATCTACTTTTGATAAAAATAGTTTTGATGCATCAAACTTGTTTATGATGAAAGATAATATTATTGATTACAATAGTGCTTTGGAGATGAAAGTAGCCAATTTTTGTAGCTTAACAGAAAGCTGTTACTTATCCCCACACTTTGCTTCCGAGAAATCTCATGATTCCAAGCAAAGAGCTTACGTTAACTCAGAGACACGCTAATTGTGTAAAACTGTTGTAATATCCATTTTGCTTAGGTGAGATTGTGTTGGAAAATGAGTCCACTGTAGTAATTTTTCATAATTTCAAGGCTACCTGTGATTTAAATATCTTAAAACAGTGAGATTTGGTTCTGCCTTCCCTAACCTATTGTACAAAAATAATAAATATTTAATAATTTTAAGCTACCCATCCCATCTTACTTCCTTTTATTCCAGGCAGTGCATTTTAAGCCTTTTAAATCTTGAATCATAGTCTAAATCTCAAAGTCCTCTTACTGATCCAGTAGCCCTATTTTACACTCTTTCTAATAAGGTAAAACCTTTCTTAGATTAGGAAAACAAAACTGATAAGCATACTTTAACTGAAGCCTTACTAAACTCAGGGGTGGCCACCCCCTAACAGCAAGGGCTTACCCCCCCTCCCTAAATGTCACAACCACCCCCCCCCCCCCAAATAAGAATAATACCCCTCTAAAAATTTCAATGCCACAGTCTGCCATGGGCGGATTTACGGGGGGGGGGGGCAGAGGGGGGGGGCAATGCCCTCCCCTTAGTTTTGGGAGGACTTTATGTAGTAACAACACATCTTCCAAAAATTAAAATATATATATATATATATATATTTTTTTTTTTTTTTTTGAATATTTCAGAAGGGTATGGGTGGATTTATATGGGGCGGCATAGGGGGCAATGACCGCCAGTTTTGGGAAGACTTTATATAATAACAACATATCTTCCAAAATCTTAAAACAAAAAAATCATGACTTTCTCTTTTTCGAATAGTTTAATGAAAATGAAGAGAAAAGCGAATGTCCTTTTCTGATGGGAGAAAAGAAAAGGGGGAAAAAAACGAACATTAAATACAAATAAAACAGCTGTCACTGGGGTGCTAAAAACGTGTCTAAATTCACTATTTTTGACTGAAAACCATTTGGACAAGTATATGAATGAAAATATAGGCTAAATGAGCTTTACATTAAGCTGCAACACTTATAATAATTGACGATTATTTTGACAAATTAGAACCTAAAGCAAAGGGGTGAAAACTTCCCCCGCCCCCATTCTCGCTAACAGAACGATCTACTCGTTATGATTTGTGTCCACATTTCAAGTATATTTGTGCATAATATTTATGTTCTTAGTAAATTAATTGGCCCTTTAAGAAATTCTAAAAAGCATAGTTTTTTTTTCCTTCTATCTCTCTGTTTTAAGAGAGAGAGAGAATAAATATTATCGCAAACTGAATAAATTTCAGTTATCTGCCCAGCTAGCACACGAACATTCGGCCAACGTTAGCTTATTACGTTAGACTTATGTCGGCCTCTTACGTTAGAACATACGTTAAAGTGCACCGTCGGAAAACGGTTATCCAACGATTGGTTTCCAACGTTATCTCAACATTTTTCCAGCGCTGTTCCTACGTAAAATGCAACGGTGAACCAACCAATTCCTAACGTTATTCCAATGTAAATTACAACAGTTAAACAACACTTCTTAACATTATCCCAATATAAATTTCGACGCTTATCCAACAATTTTCCAACGTTAGCTGCAACGTTAGACTGATTATTTTCCGACGCTATTCTGATGAAAAATCAACATTTATTTCCAACAACTATTTCCCAATGTTATTGAAATTTAATATGCGCAACCTTAATAGTGTGCTACCTCAGATTGCTTTCCAGCCTATTTCATTTGAATTTTTTATTATTTTCCCTCATCAAATCAATATACTTTACCAAATATATATCAAATCATTATTATTTTACAAGCGTAGAAATAGAAATACTAATAAAAAAATATGCTGAAGCATGGAAATTTTATATGCTAAAATAAATTAAAATATAGTAGAGAAATAGTTGCATCATGTATAGTACCTATAATTTATGTGACTTTTTGCCCTTTGTGACATCATAACCTTTATTGCTACCTCTGATTGCTCTCAAACCTGTTTCATTTAAAGTTTTTACTATTTTCACTCATTACATCAATATATTGTTTCAAAGAGTAAAAATGCTAAAAAAAAAAAAAAATGCAATTTATCATTTCCCTATCATTTACAAACGTTTCAATAAAATATGAACAAAAATTAAGATATTTATAATTCTTACCTTTTATTTTTCTGAATAATTACTCGAAAATTATCTTCATAAGCATACATTAGTTTCTTTTTTCTTTTTCAGGAAATATTAATTACCAGCAAGGTTATTCTTAAGACAGAATAAAATCTTTGACTTTAAAATTCTGCCATGAAAAATAACCTAGCTTGTTTGAAGGTTCAATTTTGCTTTGACCTGAAATAAGAATAAAAATTTAAAAAAAAAAAAAAATCATACGCTTACACATTCAGTTAGTAAATCTTCATAACAATTAAAATGACGTAAGTTAAACTTGAATATCATGAAAAGTACTTATTTTATTGTTTTGTCGAACTATATTATACTCTCCCATTTCATTCAAAAGTTCATGTTCATTGATTTTTTTTTTCATTTTATTATTATGGAAGGAATTTTAATATATTTTATCCATCAACGAGAAAAGTTCATTCAAAGACACAATTTTATTTCTATGGTAAATTGCACGTGTAATTTGTATGACTAGCAAACTGTTTTTAAATATTGTGCGTTTAAAATTACCATCAAAGCTAAGCAAAGGAACAACACGAAATTCTGAAACAAATTCAAAGCATTCACAAAATTCTCTAGAAAACTAGTTAAAGCATCTATCAAAAAAAAAAAAACAGTTCGAATGCGCAAAAATTTTAAGAATTTCGATTCATCGGAGACCCCCCCCCCCCCCGTTAAAAAAAGAGAAAATTTATTGAAAGAAAGAAAAACAGTTGGAAAAATGAATTGATTTACTTTGGAAGACTTGAACTTGCGAGGATTGAACATTTGCAGTGAGCAAGTACGACACGTGTGAATGTGTATGTGACCCTGGAATGAAAAGAAAATGGCTATGTGCACTCCTCCCTCACCCCTTTCAAATCCTGGGTCTCAACAAGACTGCAGAGGCGGGGGGGGGGGCTTATGGGACGCATTTACGCACGCTTCGCAGAACGCGCAAATCAGCAACGAGCATGCAATGAATGGGCATAAATGTGAAACAGGTTTGAAGGTTAGAAATAAGTTGGGAATGCGTTTAGTCGGATATAGGTTGGTTTTAAACCATCCTCCGATGCTTTGAATGATCGAATGAGCGTATGAAAAAAACCAATATCTAACCAAAACATATTTCCAACCATTGCGATGCATTTTCAACCTTTCTCCAACGTAAATCCGATGGTTTGTGCTACCTGGGTGAGTGTTCTGATTAAATGAATCTTTTTACTTGGAGGGAGAGTACAATTTTACTTACTTTATAAATACTGTTTAAAATGTAAGGTTAGTCATAATCATCTAAGTCTAAATGAGTCAGTCCTTGCCATTATTGAAATCTAAATAATTGAGTCATCAAAAGTTTTGGAAAATTTTGCTGAAATTTTATTAAAGTCCATAAAAACCTGACAAAGATTGGTAAAATTGCAAAAATCCTTTAACCGTAAAAACTGACGGATTTTCGTAAAAATTACAAAAAATCAAGCAAAAATTTGCAGGTAAGAGTGAATTACAAACAGAGCCGAATTTGCCTATAAGATAAACAAGCTATTGCTTAGGGCCCCTGCTTTGAGGTGGGTCCCTAACTCTCAAAAAAAATTCATGATTTGTTCCTTAAAAAATAGAAATTGCTTGAAAAAACTAATTTCATTTTTAAGTGGTTGAAAACCTTGAATATTTCAAAACGTGTGACTACAAACCTTAAATTTTAAAATGTCTAACAAATGGTAGAGGGGGAGGATGCCAAAATATGTCAAATTCAGCTCCTTGCCACATCGTGAATAAAAAATGTAAAAATCATGGTTCTCACGTTTGTAACATTATTTGAAATAAATTTTTGTGACTCATATGTTTCATATCTTGCTAGTTATTCAATCCCGAATGTAGTAATTTGGAAATTCTTTTGTATTGATTGCTTTTATCTTACTTCTTCTGCATAATGTAGGGAATGTCAAGTGCTACACTTAGGTCATGGAAATAAGCGTATGAGATATCATTTACAGGGTTCAGTCATAAATCAGGCAGAAAATGTTATGGATCTGGGTATCTTAATAAATCAGGACTTCAAGTTCAGTCAACAGTGCAGTATTGCTAGTAACAAAGCCAACAGAATGCTTGGGTTTATCAATAGATCTATTTCTAACAAATCTAAGAAAGTTCTTCTGCCTTTATATAGGAGTTTAGTAAGACCTCATTTGGAGTACGCTGTTCAGTTTTGGTCGCCTTATCTGAAGAAAGATATTTTTGTATTGGAAAGGGTTCAAAGAAGGGTAACTAAATTAGTAAGGGGACTCTCAGATTTAGATTATGATACCAGACTTAATAGGCTTAACATGTATAGCCTGGAGCAAAGGAGAGTCAGAGGGGACATGATTCAGTTATTTAAATTTATCAAAATGAAAGATGTAAATGGATTAAATTTTTGTGGGGAAAGCAGGACAAGGGGTCATTGTTTTAAGCTATTTAAATCTCAGGCTAACTTGGAAATCAGGAAAAACTACTACTTTAGCAGGGTCGTGGGCACTTGGAATAGCTTACCGGAAGAGACGGTAATGAGCAAGGGGGTGGATAGCTTTAAGAGGGCCATTGATCTTCATTGGGGTCTAATTAATTGACTAGGACCAGCCTAGCTGGGCCCAGAGCCTGTTGCTGGTCGTCACATTTGTATTTGTATTTGTATATTGTCTATCTGCTTAGCACGGAAAAAAATACACAATACACTACTTCTATTTCTTTTCATTTTCTGCCCCATTTGCAACTGAAGAAAAATTGCTGTCATGAGAAATCACTGGTTACTTTTCTCTTTTAAATTTAAAACAGCTATTTCTCAAAGTTAGAACAGGATTGTAAAAATTTACAATCAAGTACTAAAATATCAGAGACTGGAAAGTACATATGAAGTGCATTAAATAATTTTATTTATTTTACTTATTCTAGAGTCCTTAAAAATAATTAGATACGACTTTGAAAATCCTAAGCAAAATGGGCTCTAATTACTTCTACTGCAGATTGTTAATCTTTTTAGCCAGGGGAAAAAAAATGATGCACTACCTCTATTCCTTTTCGTTTTCTGCACTCTACTTATAATTAAAAAAAGGTTGTTATAATGAGAAATCTATAGTTTATTTTTTCTTTCAAACTTAAAATGGCTATTTCTTACAAAGTTTGAACTAAACTGTACAAGTGTGTAATCTAGTTATCAATTTCTATGTCTATCCAATTAACCTCTAAAAGGTTTCAAAATGCAGAATTTTATATCCATTTTACAAAATTTCCTGCGGAGGAGAAACCCCCGGCCGCCTAAAATTGGAGATATTCTATTTCCCACTTAAAAGGGAGCCCTGCATTACTCCCTTGATACCGGCTCCCTCTCTTAAGGTCAATTTAAAAAGGACAGCATGAAAACACACATTAACGACACACAAAAAAGTAAAGCATGGACTTATGCATCACAGGAAAAGGACAAAAACATGAGAGTGGGAGGGGGGGGGGGGGCAATAAAAATGTTGCTAAAAAAAAATCCTGCCCCCCCCCCCAGGTACTCAGTCCTAAATCCGCCTATTGCAGTCTGCCCCATGAACCCCCCCCCCCAGGTGGGCACCCCTGCTAAATGTTACAATCTTTTTTTTTCTAGTCTAATATTACTTTTAATATTTATATGTAACACCAAGATCTTTCAACTGAATGGAAAAAATGTTCTTTCCTCTTTTAAGAGAACTGGTCCATAAGAACAGCATTTCCAATCAATTTTCCTCTTTATAATGTTGTATTTTTTGCAGGATCTTTTTCTCAAAATACTTCTGCACAATATCAATATGAAACATAATGATCCTGCTTATAGTTCTTTTCTTCTTCATTTGAGTTGAAAACTAATGTAGAATATTTGAAGTATTCTACTGCCATTTTTTTGGCCTATATAAGTCACAGATGGCATATTTTGGAATGTTGAGAAAAATATAGAATCCACGGATAATGGGCTGTGTCCTATTATTATGCAATATACCACATACCAATCGATTAGGGCTCGACCGATGGCATTTTTTGGCCGATGAGCCGATGCCGATGGCCGATGGCAAAAAAAAAAAAGTAAAAAAAAAATTAATTTGCCATCCAACAACATGGGAGATTATGTAATGTTCCGTTTTTGGGACCAGTGGCGTAGCTAGACCCGACTTTCGGGGGGGGTTACTTCTTTTATATCTGTCTCTCTCTCTCTCTACATATATATATATATATATATATATGTGTGTGTGTGTGTGTGTAATCGCTTGGAATTTTTTCCTTTTCTTCTTTTTTTTTTTCTTTCTCTTCTCTCTTCTTTTTCTCTTTTTTTTTTTGAGACTAACTTTTCGGGGGGGGGGGGGGTTTGTCCCCAAAACCCCCCCCCCCCTTAGCTACGCCCCTGTTTGGGACTTTAATTTAAAAAAAATTGCTGGGTCCCTAACGCCAACAAATATGATCCACAGTCGCGTGTTTTAGCGATTACAATTTCGAAAAAATTAACGAGAAGGAACCTCTGAACCTTTTCTGATAACACCATTGAAAAACGCTCTCTAGTAGAATTTCAAGTTTGAAAGTCTCCAAAGTAGAGCCCTAGTACAGTCTTTTCCTCTGACATCATTGAAGGTTGTCTACAATTACGTTTAAGACTTCAAAATCGAAATATTGGGCGGGAGATGTAAATCGATTCGAAAAATCGATCGAGGACAATCCTTCGAGTCATATTTTCACTAAAGTCAACATATATGGTATACAATCGCGTTTTTAAGACATTAATTTCGAAATATTTTCAGGGAAGGTATTCAAAACTTTTCTCCCCTTAACATTACCAAAGATCGCCTAAAAATTCGTTTTTAGAACAAGAATTCTGAAAAATTTCCGGGGGAGGATCCCCGAAACTCCTTCATTTCTACGTGCTCATCATCGAGTACTGACTGACCTTATTTCAAAATCAGAAATTTTATCACCTCATTCTCTCCACAAACAATTGATACAAGATAAAAAAAGAGATGGAAGCCTCGAAGCTAATTTCATATGTAGAAAAAAAATTAAAGTCCCCCCCCCCACCAATTACTTTAAGGGACCACTGCTTCTGCCCCTTACATACCAGACACTTCTCATAATGTATCCCAGCTCCCCCTACTTCTACAAAGTTCATACGCCTCTGTATGATCCTAAAAGTTCAAGGACAAGTTGTATAAAACCTTACCCTGAATAGTTCACATTACCGAAGTACATCTATCTACCAAATATTCACCTTGAACGACTATGCACTTCTGCCAACGTTCGTATAGCTTTTAGAAGAACTCCTGGAAGACATTTATCGCAACCTCCTGTAAGGCCTCTTGCGCTGCTGCTTTAATTTCATTGTGGGGAACAAGGCAACTTTCATGTTGAGGATGCACGGTCCGATTGATCAATACTCTGATATGACAAACAAATAACATAACGTTTCATCGGACTTAGCTCCGTGTGACTTTTACCAGTTTCCAGCAAAAAAACATTTGTATGGACGCCGCTTTCTTCCGTCAGGAGAAGATAAAGCTGCATCACAGAAGGTAGCAAAAAATGGCTTCCAGGAGTATTTCCAAAAGTTATATGAACACTGGCAGAAGTAGTACATAGTTTTTCAAGGTGACCTTTTGAAGGTGGATGTGCTTCATTAATGTGAACTATTCTGGGTAAGGTTTTATACAGCTTGTCCCCTGAACTTTTGGATCGTACTACGTACAATCTGTATAGGGTGTAGCTATGCTTCTCCTTTTTTGACTGCTGTATGATGAAAGACAAACAACAACAGACAAAAAAAAAAGAAAAGAAAAGAAAAAGAAAGGAAGAAAGACAGGAAGAAAAAAAGGAAGAAACACAAAGAGACTGTTTAATAACCAATTGATTTGCTTTTTAAATTGAACATATAACTAAGATTTCAGTAATATTGTAATAATGTATGGATTTAGTTGCACTAAACATTGTTAAAAAACATTAAATTATGTTGTTTAATCATTCAAAAAAAAATAAGAATAAAACTATTAAACCGTCAACCAATTACGCAATTAAAGTGAAAAGATTGCACGCAGACATTTTTTAGTCTTCAAATTAAACAAAAAAGGTTAAAATACTTCTGTGATAGAGAAATAGGGACCCCAAAATGTATTTCGACGGGCCCTAAACTTGTAGCTCCGCCGAAGCGATACAGAAAAGACTGCATTACTGTGATTCATATTACAAATATCGAAAAATTAAGAATTACCATCGGTTCAACGGGAATCTAACAAAATGAAACAAAATCGGTTCAGCCATCTCATATTTGTTTCCATGGTCTCCAATTCGGCAATATATCACCAAGTGATCGTCAGTCTGAGACGCTATATTAGTTTTCCGTTGAAATAAGTAATTAATAGCCACAAAAAATTATTAAATCGGCTTTTTAGAACACCCGATCGAAAACAAAAAGGGAAATGCACAACTGGAACGTACACACACCCCACATGCGAAAATTTAGTTTTCTACAGCTTACCATTTTTTAGTTATGACTTAGAGAGATACATACATACATTCAGCAGCAAGAAACAACGCAATAATTAACTTGTTTGGTATCTGAATGCAGTATTAAAAACTCTTTCAGGACTGACTAAAATAGAAATTCATACTGAAATTTAAGCAAACAATTGTATATGAAAACAATAACGCCCTTTACTTCGTATTAAAAAGTAAAACAACAAAGGTCCAAAACATCGGCCAGTTCCATCGGCTTTTTGATGTTTTTTAAGGTCGATGGGCCGATGTTTTCTGCAAGTTAGCATCGGCCGCCGATGCCGATGGCTAAATTGTTGAACCATCGGCGCCAATGCATCGGTCGAGTCCTACAATCAATATAATAAAAAATCATATTTGTCCTGAAAAAACTTGAACTTTTCGCTCAACATGTGTTATATTGTGAACTATTGAAAGTATGAAATATTGTGAACCGAAAGCTGATGCTTTATGACTGCTGCACTATTGCAAGAAAATGTTAAAATTATGCTTGACATGTTGTATTGATAGAACATAAAAATAAGGTAAAAGTAAAATTTTTTTGAAATATGAATCATTTGGAAACACGTTTTTTTTTTGTTTGTTTTAATACAGTGAATTATAAAGCTAATTATTATAGTACTCATACAAAAATGTTTGAAAATATCTCAAAGAATCAATTTTGATTTTTAAAGTTTTTAAATTATAACTTATTTTGTTTTCTTGCATGAAAAGACCACTCAAAATTTCCCACCATGTTGCAAAGAATTAATCCTGCATTCAAAAATGCAGTTTAATCTTCTTTTGCATGTTTAACATTTTTGCATAAGACAAGTATTTAAAGCATTATGAAACATGAGTAATATTGGAAACAATGTTCTTGAAAACTCAATCTTTAAAAAATTTGCCCTTAAAAAAAGTTTGTTGTGCAATATTAACTTTGTAATAGATTATAGAAACGTGATTCATATAAGCGGTGGCCACTGTAGTTATGTTTTACATTAAAATAAATTAAATTCTTCAACATAAAATGTAACTCCTGTATGGTAAAAATTAGAGTAAATAAAATTATGCATGATTTATCTTCATGTGAAAAGATTTTGTGTTGCTGTTTCATTTGTTTATTTTATCATTTTAGGCCCCAAAAGAGTGGCTAAAAGTAATGCATGGGGAAAAACACAAAGTAAGTCTTTTAGCTTATTCAATCACTTCTTGTTTTGCCTGTTCTTCTTGCCTTTAAAAACCAGAGTGGTATTAAGTTACCTTTTAGTTTAGAAAAATTTCAGTTAATGCCATTAACAACTTCTGGATAGTAAAATTATATACAATAAAGATATTATTACTACTATATTCCAGTAACATGCAGTCCGCTCACGCAAACCAAGCCTGCTTGGATTGACGCCGTAAAATGCGCTTCTTTGGCAGTCTTTTTTCCACTGGATAGAAGCTCGAGCGACATGGGTTGTCATTGCAACATCCTTTCATTCATGTTTTTGCTTAGATTAGGCTTGTTTAATTCTCGTGGTTTGCTGTTTACCAGATGGGAGAAAGGTGCCCAGGTGGATCTCAATCCAGCTATTCGCAAATTTTACTCATTTTGAGGAACAGAAAATGTATATCATATTCATATTTTGTCCTTAATGAGCAAACATTATTTTTGAAAATTTTTCTTTAGGAGCGCCCAAGCACTACTTGACTTGCTTGAGCAGACCGCACATGATGGCTAGATTCCCATAAAACCACACAGGTGGTATGGCAACATTATGCAATCAATGAAAATCAATCTCCTGACAGCTATAAGTCTCTGTATCTCAAAACAGTGTTACGTTTATTGGTAAGACTTACACCACTTTGGCTTTAAAGGGCTCCCGTTAGCGTTAATTTTAAGATATGTATTTCAAAATATTCACTCAAAATAATTTCAGCACTGGAAAGATATGCCAAATTATTCTATTTTGGTTGATACCCGAGATAAACTGATACCACAAATTGGATATGTTCCACAAGAAAACATAGAAGTTGTTACAAACATGAGGGTAAGTTTCCATTGTTTTGCATATAACCTTATTATTAAAATAAAAATTATGTAGCAGTTATAGAAAAAAATATTAAAATTAAATATGCTTTCTGATAATAAACAAAATCATTTAGAAAAATTACATGGATGCTTCACTTGCCAAATCAATTAACTCCATAAAAAAAAAAAGTCGAGAAAAGTGATGAAGAAGATGGTTTTATCCATAAGAGTGAATCGGCCCTCGTGTTACATTTTCTACCATTGCAGGATCAGAATTGTACCGAACCAAAAGTTTAATATAAATTCACATGCTAATTGATTAAGCACTATTAAAGCAGAAATGAAGATTTTTTTAACAAGTGGAGCTAATCGATTTGGCAAGTGAGGCATCCATACATTAAATGAGTTACACAAAAAGTACAAAAGATATTGTAGTCACTGCAGAATTTATTTGTAGAAAGCAATTTTCAGAAATTGTTAAGGACTCTGCAAAAATTGTTTGAGGAGTAACTTTTAACATGTAACTGCCTTCATAAGTAAGTTAAGATACTTTAAATTGAGAAGTATTTTTTTATAATTACATTATCTTTCCCTTTAACGTTGGTGCAAAGAGATCAAGCGAAAAAGACACAAGAGGAAGCTATAAAGGAAATTTAAATTTGTTTTAAAACAACTTTAGTTAAAGGGTACCAAAATAGCACAAAAAATGTAGAAAGAAATCGGTTTCATTTTAATAAATTAATAAAATTTTTACAAAATATCCTAACTTTCACGGGTCAAAAATATTGGATATATAAATACATATCAAAATATTCGGATATACATCAAAGTATTGGATATTTTCGAAAATATGATGATCTTTTCGAACCCTGATTAGGGGCCTCCACTTCTTCATTGCCCCGGTGCCTCCACACTTCCAAATCCGGCCCTGAATTAATTTGTCAGTTAAAAACAATGTCAGCAAAAATAAAGTAAAATTTTTACAACTTACATGTTTTAATATTTTATAAAAATTTTAAGCATGAAATTTTTTTTATAGATTATAATTTTCTGCTCTCATTTAAATGTTCATGTGTTCAAGCATGTGTATCAATATTTCGTATAAGATTACTAAATGAAAAGAATAAGAGAAAAAAAGTAATCTAAAGATTTTACTTTACATTACTAAGAGTGATGGACAAACAAAAGTTAAATTGTATCTATATAAACTCTCTAGGTCAGGAAATTCATAAATTAATGTAAAACCGAGAAATAATGACATTAGTGAGAGATTACTGTGGGCTGATTCCATTCCAAATTCTTAACACAATGAATTTCCTCTCATTAAGACATCTAAAGGAGGCTCCCTTGGGTTTTAGAATTTAATTTTAAGTTACGTTTTACTTTCTATTTCTAAAGGACTTAATTTTGTCAATAGCCAACAGAAAGTTTTATTTTGTTTCTTAAAAACGAAATTCAGCTGTCAAATGGCTACATTTTTCTATGATATTTATAATTATTTTCTAGTGCCAGATGGTGCACATAACGGCATATTTATAGACTGTCCTGCTTGAAATACAACAATATGTGTAGGATTTAAAGAGAGAAATAGAGGGAGAAAAACCTTATTTAGGCTACTTAATTTTGTGGTTTCATCTTATTCTATAAAAAGGAAAACTAGGATACAACGAATCAGATGTTATTTAAAGTGATTTTAATGAGTTACATGTATGTGACATAAAAAATTATTTCAGTAATGGAAAAAAATGTGATTATGGATGGATCAAAAATACAAACACAGGCTTACCCCTCATAATGTATAATATCAAGACAAATGAAGTTGTTATAAGATGCTTTCCATAGTCAAATTACAAAATCCTCATTAGAGACTATCCTATATCATGATGTCACTGTTTTTGAACATATTTGAGCCTCCTCCCAAAATGTCGCATTTCACCTTATTCCCTCGCCTTGTCACATATTATTTATATTGTTATAAAAATAGCTTTACTTTAACCAGAATATGATTTCACACTTCTTGTTAGCCCCTACCTCTCTCGTCATAAACTCACAGTTACATGAATCCTTCTCCCCCTCATGATGTGACTGTGACATTTGTAGATGACCCTTTAAAAGGATTATTGTGAATATCAGATTTGAAGGTTTCAGGTTGCTATATGTTTTAAATTTTAAAATTTTCTTGACAGCTTGCAAAATCTCTATTATTTATTATTATCATTGTAGAAATGATTCCCTACCATATACATGCAAAGCCCACAGAAAGACTTTTTCAATGCCTTATTTTATTATTAAAAAATGATTTTTCTTATTTTGAAATCGCTGTTATTCAAATCTAAAGGGAATTTCCTGTGTGATTGAAGTCAAAAAAGTAAAATTTGTTCTGCATCTGAAATTAGTTTTTATGGCATAATGGTTTGAAATATAGTGGACCCTCGTTTTACATGGATTTGACTAAACACAATTTAAGATTTTATGTATTGGTTTTGTTTTACTCAAATGAGTTTTGAATGTACGCATACAAAAAAAAAATTCCCTCCTTCAAAATCCTAACTCTTGAAATTGCAGATAACATATGCAATGAACTACATTTAATCATGCTAATACACAAGCTCGAGTCACTCGAAACATTCTTTGGGACTGGTTTTTAGAGCTTCTTCTTTCCAGAAGAAAACCAACTAGCAGGACCAGATTAAGGCATGGGCACATGGGGGCACAGGTCCAGGGCACCAAAGTTTGGGGGTAACCAAATCTGTATCAAAAGTTTGAAAAAAATGGAGTATGTGACATTATAGCAACATCAACCTTAAATCCAAATCCACAATATTTTATTATTGTAATATATTGTAAAAAGGAAGGGGGGGGGGGGCGAGGGGAACCAACCGAAGTTTGTGCCCAGTGTCCCAAAAGTCATTAATTGGGCCTTGGCAACAAGGATACCAACTCTGATGACATACAATCAAAAATTTCACACTTGACGTGGAAGTGACACAAGAAACCATGAATGCCTTAATGCTCTACAAAAAACTTCAAGGAAAAATTATTATTGATTGTCAACAGACTATCATAACCAGTTCTTCATGCATGTCAGACTTATGTATTTAAATAATTTCACATGAATTTTATTATATTTATTCTTCATTAGTTTTATTTTTTAATCTAACCCCTATTTTAAAACTACTATTAAGTCTTAATTTATGTGATTTTAATTTACTCAGAGCTTTCATGGAACGTAACCCATGTGTAAAAAGGGAGTCTACTGTTTTTTAAATACATTTCTGTTCTGAAGACATTATTTAAGATCTTTTAAGTTCCTTTTTTATCAGGTACTTCATCCTCTGCTTGATGATCATTTTGAAAATTTTGATGGAGCTCAATATATTCCAAGGCCATGGTTGAAAGCTCTCTATCCTCAAGACTGAATACAATGTTCCCTCGCAATGATATATGTAAATAACTTTGCAATCCCTTGATATCAACTCATAACTAAACATGAAATTGAGTTAAGTGATATTTACAAAAAATTATATTTATGATTAAAATATTTGTATTAAATTAAATTTAATCAAAAAATACTCTCTTTTTTTTCATCTTGGCAGCTTTTCTTACGATATATAGTAGTGTCTAGACTTGCGTGGGCGATGTACTACAAGACATTTCGCATAGTTCATTTGAGGAACATACACTATTATTTTAGACCCTTGTAAATACTCCTCAAACTAAGAAATAATTAAGTACCTTAGTATGTAGAAGTAAATATCAATCAACATTTTGATGCACAAAATTAGCACGTTACTGCAGACGTGTGTTTCGAAGCTGCAGGGAACCCCTTTTACAATGCAAAATAGTGATTTTTTGGATGAAAGACATTTTGCATTGAAAAAGGAGTTCCCTGCAACCCCAAAACACGTGTCTGCAGTAATCTGCTTTTGTGCTTCAGAACATTGTTGATTGCTATTTACTTCTCAAAATATTTTAAACAATTCTTTAACTACATACAAATGTTTCACACACAAAGCATTGAATTTATACAGGACGTTTTAACAGAACAAAAAAGATGTTTGGTGCTGTCCAGCTGATCAGATCATTATTGGTGTTCTAATGCTTATCAAGAGTCTTCACATTTTCTTTAATTGTAAGATAATTTTTCTCCCATCTCTTTAAACTTTGACATCTAGAAGGAAAAAAAAAAGGGAAATACAGATTGGTTATTTGTACACACTAACAAAGTGAGGTTTAGGCTGATACAGTATGTGAACTTCCACCCAGAGACGCCCCAAATTAAAATTTTTGGGAGGGCAGAAATTCGCTATTCGCCGAATTGAACTCCAAGTTTTGCCAAATGAAACTCCAAATTTTGCCAAATAATGATAACGTTGCCAAAAAAACCTCCAAATTTTGCCAAAAAAGAAAATTTTTGGGAGGTCATGGAACCTTTCTATCAAAGTGCCACTGTAGTCTAGTCCATAGGTAGAAAAAAAACGGGCTTGCCTTACAAAAAATGGGGTCAAAGATTTTATTTTTTAAATTTGTGTATACTAGTGCCAATATGAAAAAACCAAGTTATCCAACACGAAAGACCTCGGGAGAAGTTTTGGGGGCCGAAACCCCCCCCCCCCCGAAAATTGTGACTTTTTGTAGTATTTTCAAAATATCTCAAAAATGGTTAAAATTACAAAAAAACTTCCAATGCAAATGTTAAAGAGGATTAAATTTCCTTCAACTTTTGTCATTACAACATTTTTGTAGCATAAAAAGCAAGCGAGTTACAGCTTCTTGAAAGTCACACTTTTTCTGAACCCCCTCAGCAAAGTGCGTGAAAGCGCATCGGATAACGGAGGAAAAAAGGAGAAACGCTGGCAGTCTGACCTTGGAAATCATTTGTCTTTCACAGCTGAGGGTAAATGCCTCCGTTCCCTTTAACTTAAACAAAACACCCCCATTCCATCCCCCCTTTTTTTTCTCCAAATGAGATGAATCGACTCAATAGCTACTCATGTTGGTCACTTCAGCGTTTGGGCCAGAGTATGTTTTATCAATTTGTGTGCTCTGTATTACAATTTTTTTCCCTAGAAATGAATAGGCCTGACCAAAGTGTTTTATTATTATTATTATTATTATTATTATTATTATTATTATTTGCGAAATCAGTTTGCGTGAATGCGAAATAAAGATTGTGAAGGAGAAGGGAATAGAAAATCTTCAAAAATGCAACGCAAAACGGCAAAATGAAAAACATCTGCGTTTTTTGAAGTTCTTAAAAGAAGTGACAATTCACACTGTCTGTCACAAATGCTATATCAATGAGCAATCAATCTCTTCCCTTGAAGTAATGGTTGAACCTAACATGTTAACTAAATTCCTCAAGAAAGATTTCTGGCAAATTATAACAACAAGAATAGTCTTATTCAACTTCTTGAGACATATTTCGAAGAGTGTGGCATTGAAGTCAGGCAGACTCAAGATGATGCCGACTTACTTACTGCTCTTTCAAAGGCAAAAGAAATTGAAAAGTTTGTTATAGTGGGCGAGAGGATGTAGATCTGTTGGTGCTGATGACAGCTTTAGGACAGCCTTTCAGCAACTTGTTCTTTTTAAAACCTGGAAGAGGGAATACTTGTGATTTGTTTTTTCCCCACTAAATCTTTTAAGTTTGACCCCAGCAATATTCTTTTGATCCATGCTTTTAGTGGGTGTGATACGACTTCGGCAGTCTTTGACCAAGGCAAAATTAAGTTGTACAAAATAGTTAAAAAAGAAAAAAACTCCTGAAATTAAGGAAGCTATTGAAGTATTTAGGGATCCTATCTGTCATCATGATGCCTTAGCTGCAGCTGGAGAAAACATTTTGCAAATATTATACACAGGTGACGTAAAGTATTTGAACCTATCTTTGGATACTTTGCAATTTAATATTTTTATAAAACTAGTACAGGACTAAGATAAATCTTGCAGGGCTACCTCCAACGTGCGTAGAGGGGGGGGGATGCTTCATGTTATCACTCATATCGGTTCTACCACCAAATTCAAAGTTGGGCGACATAATTGATCCAGAGAAGTGGGGTTGGGAATGCGGAACGCAAGGTCTAATGCATGTTGACACGAAAAGAGATTCAATTACTCAGAATCTTTTGAAGATTGTACCTTAAACCTTCAAGAAAAATTGTACTAGAGCCTGTTCTTGTCACAAAGCAGGTTTAAAATGCTCCAGCACGTGCAAACACTGCAGTGGCACAAATTGTGAAAATGTTGCAGAAATTTCATCTTTGGATGAAACTGCTGAAGAAGATGATTTGTTCCAGGAGCTTTTGGAATTACCGCAACAAGGAGATGAACAATTAAAGGACCACAGCTTCTTTCTACCCCCTACAGATTCTGAACCGGGAGAACCTGGACCTTCAAAATGGCTTCGAAGAAGATAAACAGCGTATTTTGTTGTCCTTTCTCTATTTGCTTTAAGGTCGAATTAATCTCTCTGTAATTTAGATCTGTATTATTCTGTCTGTAATTAATCTGTATTAAGCTTCTACAGTTGTATTTTCATTTTGAAAGGTAATTCTTTTGAGTTTTTCATGCCTCAAAAAGTCAGTTCCTGCAGAATTTTTTCAAAGTGTTCATTACGTATTACTATTGTACCTTTATTTATGCATTATTATGTCTATTGTTTGCTTATTATCACCCTAACATTTATTCATTCACATTTATATTTTCGAATATTGCATTTTCACTTGTAATAGAATAGATGGTACGAATTATGTGCTTTAAATGAATGAGAAGATTATGTAATTCAATTAAAAACTGCAATATAAATCAAATGTTATTGGAGTCTGACTGAAGACGACCTCTGTCAGACTAGAAATATTAGTTCATGAGCGGTGGGGGAGGGTTTATTATTATTATTGTATCAGAGCATAGGATGCATGACTGTGTTGATTGTTTGCTTATTAGCTGCCTAATATTCATTCTTTCACATTAATATTTAAAAATCGCATCTTTGTTTGCAATAATTAGACTAGAATGTACGAATTACATCCCTCAAATGAATGTATATATTGTGCAATCCAGTTATAAATAGCAATTTATCATCTATTATTGGAGTCTGATGAAGATTACCTCTGTCAGATCAGAAAAGTTAGTTCATGAGCAGTGGGGAAGGTTTTTTTTTATTATTATTGCGTCGTCGTATGTGCTTTAAATGAATGCGTATATATGTATTTCAGTTTCATAATACATCGTTTGTTTTTGGAGTCTAGTGGGAACTAATCTGTCAGCCAGAAATGCTACTCTGTGTCCAGCGGGGGGTGGGGGGGTGGAGCAAGAAACTCAAACTACTCTAACTGTCGATAAACTCTCTGAAATTGAAGTTTCTCTTCAAGTTCTAATAATTATGACGCCTTGTTTTCGGTGTGAAAGCTTTTTTTTTTCGGAGTGGAGGAAAACTCTATTTTCAAAGAGCTATAGCAAGCTTGTTATTTGTGCTACAAAAAAGTTGTAAATACAAAAGTTGTAGGACATTTTATGTTCTTTAAACTTTATATTTAAAACTTTTTTCTAAGTTGAACCATTTCGGAGATATTTTGGAAAAAATAAAAAAAGTCATAAATTTTTATGGTTTTTTCGGTCCCCAAAAGTTTTCCCGGGGTCTTTCGTGTTGGATAACTTGGTTTTTCCATGTCGGCACCAATATGTACAAATTAAAAAAATAAAATCTTTGACCCCATTTTTTGCAAGGTAAAATGTATCTATTGACTGGACTACTGCTTCCGCCTTTAGTGATGAAGTTCATTCTCGAAGTCAATATTTAGCAGCCAATAATGAACCAGATGCCCAAGCCTTGCTTCTAGAAAAGCTTACGTTAACCGGTGAGGAGTTCACGTCCGCTCTGAGATAAGTTGTTCGTGGAAAACGTGCACGATATCCATTTTCCTGCAAGCCAAATCGTATTGTAGCATAAGTCCTATTTGTATAACTGTCCCATTACATTCATCCATGCTTTGAGCTTATTTTTTCATCATTAAACTTTACTTGTGAACATGAAATAAATCCAAAAGAAGAAATTTAATGCAGGATATCTGCTACATTTAAAGTTTTCAAATTCATAATGGGGTGGTTTCCTTCAATCAAAAGTAATACTTTTAGTCATTGAAATGGATAGAATGAGCAAAAAAAAATAAAAAAATAACATGGACCCAGAAAATACTTTCATTTTCCCAACAGTTTTTTTTTAAATTAATTTTTCAAAATGTCCGATTTTTCAAACAAGGCAGTGGTCTTGATGACGTCACAAATGATGCACTTTGCCGCATCACACCACATTTCTACCACATTTCCACTTTATGATATTCCAGCAGCGAATTAAAATTGCGCTCTACGCTTGCTATCAACTAGATCGTTGCCAATACGCATGAGTAAAGATGCGAATTAAATATTTTGCACTTTGAATGGTATTTTATCATTTGTGTTGTCATCGGCAAGAAATGTAAACAATGAAAGATCACCGATTTAAGTAATTTTTTTAAAGTATTAAACGTAAACAAATTTATCAAAAAATTGTCCGATCCTATGTTTTTAAGCATGCTCTTTCAGAAAAAAATACTTTTAAAAATTTTGGAAACGACCCCATTTCTGTTAGTAATATTCCATGACTCACAGGATGTAATAATTTCAGAAAAACAAGAGTGTTGTGATTAGTGCTTTGTAAAAATAAACGTCCAACCATATGCCATATATTTTACATACATGTTTCTAAAATTAAAGTTAAAGCAAAATGTAACAAGCTGATCAACTATTACAACATTATGCCTAAAAAAAATTGATGCAACCAATGATTTCATGTTCTATCACCACCTGAAATGTCCTAAACTAAATTTTTAAACAACCTTTTATATCCTAAAATAAAATTTTTGGCTGTGAAAAAATGACAAGCCTGCAAGTCATTTCATAAAATAAAATACAAAAAAGATTTTAAAAAAAAATGAAAAACAAAATTATTAATGTCCATGTGGTAGAATTATGTAGCAAAAAAAAAAACCAAGAAATTTTATATTAGTGGATGCGACTAGATTTCAAAATGCATAAAAAACAGCTAAACTGCAAACGTTTTACGTCAAATAGTTATAATTTAGTACTTTTGCATGTTCTAAAACTCCATGACCAACAGCCAGTTTCCTTAACTTTTTTTTAGCATTTTTTGCTGAAAATCACTTTTCATGACAAATTTTGATCATGGTCGAAATCCATGACTTACCTGGTGAGCGGAAAACCTGTTAATATCTTCTAAATGAGACTTGTGCTAAATATCTTCCACATTTTGGCGTTTTGAAACACAATACTGTTTTATGTTAACGAGCAAGAAATATATTTCTTTGATGTTTAACTTATGTTGGTTAAATTGTGATTACAGATTGGGATTACCTTGATGCAATACATTTTTTCATCCCTTTAACATTCTTCACAATTATTTTGACATTGCTTTAATTCCCTCTTTAAAAAAAAAAAAAAAAAGCAAACCAGAAGATAAAATAATAACATATGAATGTAAATAATATCTGCCCTGCTTGATCAGATTATGGATAAAGAAATAATCTGCTCACAAGAATAAAACCTTCGGGAATAGAAACAACCTCCATAGGCTCTATGTTTAAGTTTCTCGCTTGGAATACTTTCCCCACATTACACAAAATTATTTATTAACGCATAACGTGCTTTTCTAATTTAAATAAAAGTGCATAAAACAAATGAAAAAAATTCTGAAACAAATCTTAAATCTGGTGCTTTAAAAATCAACTAATCAAATATGAAAGGGCTCACCTAAATGGGCGGAAATTCCTGCTGAGACACTCCAACTGCAATTGATTTTATGAATGGTGTCATGATCAAACAGTAACTTTTATGAATACTAATTATTTAGGGTTTTTTTTTTTAATCTGAAGATTCCCATTTTGTAATTTTAATTTTGTCAAACAGTTTTATATCAAAAATATGTTGAATATTTTCAATTTCCCTGCATTTATAACCTAAGTTTATCTCAAATAAATTGTTCCCAGATCCTCTATATCTCGAATTCTGGTTACATTTGTCAATTTCAGATGTGAGCGCCAACGATTTTTTATCAACAGCAGAAGTTGCAAATGAAAATCCGTCTGATATTAATTGTTCTCTCAGTCTTGGGGGGGGGGGGGGGGGACAATGGTGCTTGTGTGTGGGGGGGGCAGGATCCATAAGGAGCACGTTTTCAGGAAGAACCACCCTGTGTGTTTCCACCTGTGAGGAAAGAGATATTTATTGATGATCAGTGTACTTTGTGAGATTTATTTTCAAGTCCCGAAATTTTTTTGTACAGTTCTTTTAAATTCTGCTGTTTTATGGTTTAAATTTTTACCTGAGAATGAAGTAAAATCTTAACATGTTTAAACAACAATTTTTTGAGCAATCACGATTGCTTATTGTTCTCACTTGACTGTTCTGAATTCTTATGATTTTATCCCCCCCCCCCCCCCCCCCACCCGCCTCCCTCTGCAGCACCACCGTCGACCGGCCGCCTCACGATGCTGCTCCTCTAGCGAAAACCGTCTCCAGGTTGCGTCACTTACTTGCCTACACTTACAACTACCCACACATAAACATCCCCCTCCACACACAAACACACACTCGTGATTGCGAAAAACATAATTTGAATTCAAGATGTCAAAGTTCAAATTATATTTTTTTGTGTGTTCCAAAGGTATGTATGAACTCGTTATCACTGTAATTACTAAAACTTACAGTAAAATATTCAACAATATTATTACAGAATTTCAACTTAACCTAAAGAACATGTTCACTTTTTGTTCTGTTTGCCTATTTTTGTAGCTTTGTTAAAGCTTTCGTATAAAAAAAAAATCCTTTTTAAATAAAAACTGCCAATTGTCTAAACGGACCTTTTGTGGCCTAACAAAAATTCGTCAGTAATGTCATGTACCTAATAAAGGGACAAGTTCCTCAAACATTTTCCCCCAATTAGATCACTGTACATAACTATAAATAAACATGAACAGACCACATTAAACAACATGAGTTTAATATAAACTCTTAATACATAAAAGTTAGTATAAAAATATGATTTCACAAATTCACAAGCGCTACATGAGAAGCTTCATTTATCATACAAAGATGCTTTCAACATATTGATATTTAGCTTTCAATGAAAAATGACTCAGCAATATGGCAGTTATCAAATGGCATTAAAACATGAAATGCAAATGTTCATAGCTGCATTGGTAAAGTATAAAAATTATAACAGACAAATTTTTGGCTGTAAATCAAAGCATAAAAATATGCAATTAAAATTACAAACCAAATATATATTCAATATACAATTTACAGCATCATTTTCTAAAATGCATTAAAATTGTATACAAATGTTACAACTTAAATTTGTCAAGTTGAATTTAAGTAGAAATAAATTGGTTCAGCATACGTAGTACACATTCTAATTATAAATATGGAGACTCATATTCAAATAATGTAAAATCTTCTTTATAAACTTCAAAAAGCTTTCTGTGTAAATTTGTCGATATATTTCTGTAATACAATTGCATTAAATCCCCAGTTGGTTGCTTTTTATAGCTCTGGAGCCTATCTGGAAATTTGACTTTAGTCGATATGCCAGTTTTCCTCAGTATAAATGTGGCATCATCACTCAATGTTTCATATTTTCCAATAAAGTCATATTTTAATATGGCAAGGAAAGCATAAATCAAATACAGGTCGCCAATGCTCATTAAAAGCCTTTTTCCAATCCTCCACATTTAAACTTGTAACATATTGTATAAATTCCAAAAATCTTACATCATGTCCTTTTTCAATGGATTCTTCAGAAGGGTTGGGTCTAAATTTTTTTATGATTTCAGTACCAAATCGAGTTCTGAAATAATCAACGTAACTCTCCTCTAATTTGTTCCTGTATGCCGAAAGAAGTCTCTCATAGGGATGCCTGGCAAAAAAGAACTTCCAATAATGCTTTAACTTGTCACTAATTTCTTTGTTTGCTATATTGACTCAGCAATGTAAAAGCAGTAGCCTGATGTGTTTCATTACCACTAATAGATAACGGATCTTTGTCAGCACTTCTTAAAGCCAAAAAAGTATTCTTTTCCAATTTGTACAGGCCACCTAAAATATACATTACATATGATAAATACATTTTATCTATAATGTAAGGAATTAAAAAAAAATGTATTAAGCTAAATATTACTATTTTTATGTAAATTGCATGAATTTTGAAAGTTTGATGAACCACTAAGTGCAACACATAATTTCCAGAATTTTTCTTAAATTTGAATTCATTTTGGGTAACAACCCAAAATTAAAATAATAGAATACTTTTCTCTTTTCACTACCAAGAAACCATGGGGAAAAAAGTCACACTTAAAAGCTCAAAATAGACCATCAGCAGATGTTGAATATGAATGATAAAGTCTACAGTAAAAACAATTAGACAAGTTTGAACTGTAAACAAAAAAGACCACCACAATACATAACTTCATTCAAAAGTTTTGCAAAAAAAAAAGGAGCATATTTTTAGTTGCAAATTTTCATGTTTGAGAAATTTGGGCATCTCTAAATAAAATTACCAACATAGTTTCAAGATAATCTGAATTTGAAGACCGTCCAAAATTCAAGGACATATATAGATATCCAAGATTTACAATATTGGGGACAGGGCTCCCATGGACCCTCAAAAGCCCCTATTTTCAAGTATTGTTTGTAAGGGCCCCTCTACCTCTAAGGGCCATATTTTGCAGTCAAAAGCCCTAAAAATAAATCAAAAGCCTTTTTTTTTATCATTTGGATCATTCCATGTCATTTTCATGAAACTTTCAAAAGTCTTGGCGTGTTAAATTCATGCAAATATATATTTTTTAAATCTATCACAATAGAATAACTAAGACAATTATATGCTCTTTAATTTAATATATGATTTTCAAGTTTTTAAAGTTAAAAAATCCTGGTTTTTTGAGGTCCTTTGAAAATGCTGACAAAAAAAGAAAATCCCCCCCCCCTCCCAATGTTCTCTTTCTTGAATACATCCAAAAAAATTTCAGAGTGGGACCATGAATGGACCAGCAGTTACTGCAAATAATATGGGAAAATTTTTGAAATTTGCTTTAAAATACTCCAACCCCAGTTTTTATCATAGCTGCTGTTATATAATACAGTGGCCGCTGCTTATATGAAATTTACCCAGGGGCGGACCGGCCAATGGGCCCTTAAGCCTGAACACCCTTTTAATTTTTAAAAAAAATTTTTGGTGCAACTTCCTTATTTCATTCATTCATTATTATTTTTTGCGCTCAAACCTGTGCCACTTTACTTCTAGCCTAGTCAATAAAGGTTTCGTGTCTCAACTAATTTAGGGAAAGCTGAATTTTTGCAGGATGTTAGCACATACAGCAAACACTAAAAAAACACCAAGTCCCGACCTCCACCCCTATGATTATACGTTTTTTGTGTCGCAACTAATTTAGGGAAAGCTGATTTTTTGCACGATGTTAGTTCTTAAATTACATACTTAGAAACATAAAGTCTTGACCCCTCCTCTTGCTCCCCCCCCCAACCCTTCCAAAACATTGCAAGCGCAGAACTATGATTATACTCATACAGCTCAAAAATTAATGATGTTACCGAGGAGTTCCTTTTTTTTTATTTCACTCCTAACAATATGAGAAACCAGCGGTGTCCAACCTATGTCCCGCGGGACACATTCGGCCCCCAAAGCTGATCCACGTGGCTCGCTCTTTTGTGAAATTTTACCACCATTAATGACAGTGTTCCAAATTTGGAGCCAAATATTTAGAAATTGGTTTTTGAAAAACATGTTGCATTTAATAAAAGAAGCATCAAGTATTTTCCCATGTCATTTAGGAAAGAGTAAAACGTTTTGAAATTTTATATGGGCTCCAGCCCGGGAGAACGATTTTAGTACCATCTGCGGCCCTTATGGGAAGAAAAGGATTGGGGACCACTGTTATAAACAAATTATGCTACATACACTTTTTATGTAGATAACTCAGTTTCCCCGTTTTACTAACTTAATCACATACAGAAAACTCACTACAAAAAACAAAAAATAAATTCAACAAACAACAGCCTTTTATCATTACAATCTTGGGAAGAAATGTTTGAACAAAACTTATAGATAATAATACAATGATGATCTGCAATATTTATTTAGTTGAAATGGCGCATCAATGTAATTACGTTCACTTTAAGGTTTTACAACGAAAATGCAATATTTTGTTACAAAAGTTTATATTTCTTTTTTTTTCCTGATAGTCTACAGAATAATGTTTGGTCCAAAAATATTGTTATAGTGCATTCCACAAATGGACCTGCAATCGAACCCAGCTTTAGGACAGCTACTGTTTGTAACACACAATGTTTTACAATTGCAAGATTATTAGCAGGAGAAATTCATTTGGAGCGGGGATAATTGTTATGGGCTTAGGTGTCAGTCAGTTGCTTGAAGTAAATTGCCAACCCCATTCTTCTGCTGGAAATTTAAAACCTAACCAAGTTTGAAGTATAAAAAGTTTCTGTATAAGCAAGTAATAGCAAAAATGTCCCTAAAGTCAAATTTTGATTTAGCAAAACTTCCACCAACCTTAGACGCCGCTCAAAAACATCTTTTTAGGGTTTACCACTAGATTCAAACTTGGTTAGGTTTTAAACTTCCCCCAGAAGAGTCGGGTTGTCAATTTACTTCAAGCAAGACTGATTCCTAAGCTCATGGTGAATACCTCTGCTCTAAGTGAACTTCTCCAACTAATACCAGGGATAGAAGTGACATTTGCCAACAAAAATATAGGAAAATATAGGAATTTTCTGAAAAAAATATAGGAATTGGATAGAAAATATAGGAATTTTCTGAAAAAAATATAGGAATTCGATGGAAAATATAGGAATTTTTTGCAAACAATATAGGAATTTTTTTAAATAATATGGGAACATTTTGAAAATAAAAAAAAAGAGGACATACAGGAATTTTTATAACAAGGCAGGCCAGTAGGACATTTTTTTTTTCAAAATGCAATACAGTCGAACCTGTCTATCTCGAATTTTACGGCACATAAGAAAAATTCGAGATATGGAGGCTTCGAGATACAGAAGTTTTGAAAAAAGTTCTAAAAATAAGTAATTGGAGCAATGACTCGAAAGTAAAACTTTGGGAGCAATTTTACTAATCACAGGGATGAGAGTGGTCAGAGGGCAAAAAGGAGTAAATCCAAAAAATTACGTAAAAGGGATGATAGCCAAAAAAATTTCGTGAAAGGGATGATATCCAAAAACGCATCAAAATAGAACCTGGAAGCCATGATATCCAAAAATTCAACAAAAAAATGGCTAATTTACCAGTTTTAAAGGTAATACGTATTTAATTAAATATGAGTAATAATTTTGTACAATTTGCGGCATTGTACCATTTCTTGCAAGGGTGTTTATTCCTAAATAAATCTAAATTTTGAAAAAGAGGCAACAATTTCTAACCCGAGTCCTTGAACAAAGGGTTGGGGGAGCCAGAGTTCAATCTTGGCTGCATCACACAATAGTGTCAACTTTTCATATTTTTTAGAGAAAAATACATTTTTTTCATTAAAAACATTTGAGTTTATAGTGTTAAACGAGTGAGAACATAAATTTTAAAATTAGATGTTTGTAAAGTAAAAATTTACAACAGAGAGAAAAATCTCAAATTTCTTTATGTGGTAGAACATACTTTTCATAGTAAGAATTAAAAATAAATAAATATATATGTATATAAACGATTGGTTATCTTTTTCCTTGCATTGGAACCTAAAATTTGTTTTTGAAAACTTCCTAATACAATTTTGGAATAAAAAGAACAACTTGCAGCTGCCTCATTTAATCATGAAATCTCAAAAGTTTTAACAGGTTGTAAAACCTAAACCATTTGAGATTCACCATAAATATTTTTTACTTTCTTAAATACACAAAAAAAAGCAGCCATGCCAAGTTTAAAAAAAAAAAAAAAATTCGAGACTGTGGGTGCTAAGCCACATTTTTTGATTGAGTTTTGCATTTTTTCTAAAATAAATTAAAGAAATAAAAATATTATTGAAATGATGAATAAAATAAGCGGATATAAGGTAGAAAAGAGTAAAAAACCACCCAACAATAAAAATAATTGAAATACTTTCAGGATGCAAAAAGATTGAAATCTCAAACGAGGCATGCAACTTTCGGCGCAGCACGTGTTTGACGTCGTTGGCATGATTCCAAAACGTACGTTTTTGGCAGATATCGCGGAGGACGAAGATTCAAGGCGAAAAAATAGAACAAATAAGAAATTGGAAACCGAAAATTTTTAAAAATCGTATTTTTTTCCGATTTTTGAGAAAAATAAGGCTTGAAAGAGGCAAAAAAAGGAGGAAAAGGAGGAAAGGTTTTAAAAGCCAACAGAAAAATCCGGAAAAATCTCATCCCTGTAATCAACAATGTCCCCTTCCTCTCAGTTTCAGAAGGGATTTAATTGCTGGAAAACTTGCTTTTTGTGCATAAAGTTTTAATTCTGGAGGATTATGTGACTGCTAATATTAAGAAAAGTGCTTTCTGTCTCCAAATTCCAGTCAATAAAGATTGTTGTGGATGGAATTCAAGAAAGACACTTAAGTCGAAATTCGAGTTATGCAGGTTTTCAGAAAATTTCATTCAAGACAAACATGGGGGAAAACATTGAATTAATACTTTATGTGCAGGGAAAATGAAAAACTTCGACACAGAGAGGTTTTTTGAGATAGGCAGGTTCGAGATAAACAGGTTCGACTGCACTACTATTTGATTAAAAACATGTAATAACACTACCTGACATAAGTGCAATACATATGCATAAATAAGTCTAAAAATACAATTCTGCTTTGTTCTTAGAATTTTAAGCACTTAAGCATCTTGTCTGATTCCATCCCGTGAATGACCAAATATGGCGACTATGTTTCACACGTAGCTGCTGGTCCGGTAGCTTTCCGGTTGGAAAAAAAAAATGATAGCTCCAGATTTAACCTATTATGTTGTTTGTATATTTATTTTATGAATGAGCTGCTTTTGAATGTGGAATTTTGTGAATGGGGCCGCTTTTATGATGCGTAAATTTGTGAAGGGGCCGCAAAGCGGACCCAATTTGTGTCTGGAACGACCCCAAAGTGTGCATGTCTTTCCGACTTCCTCAATTCTTTTAAAATCGAGAACAGCTTTGCGTATTCTTTTTTGAAAACTTGGCTGTGCGGCCTCTTCGGAGGCATTATTATTAAAATGAACGTTTAGTTGATACGTGAACTGCAGCACCTACATTCCACACAATTAAAACCAAAACAATCGAAGTTGAGATGAGCTATCCCGCAAGTAGCAATAATTGCAACCGTAGCAAAACGCAAAGTTCCGAAAAAAGAAAAAAAATCGTGCGTGTGGAGACCTGAAATGGTAAGTAGCCGGAGAGCCCTTCCTAGAATGACATCATCAAAACCTACACAGCCCATGCGCCCATCATGATCGCCCAAGTTCATCGACGCTGAGTTCGAAAGTGAAGTTTTGAGGACTTGTGCAGGAGCTTAATGGGCTCAGAATTGAGCTGCAGAGACGAACTAAAGTCAAACGCTGATCCACTCAGGAAGAAACATAGTACAGGGCACTCAACACATTTTAGCTTTAGAAAAGGAAGGAGACCATTTTCAACTAAAAAGAGGACTAAAGAGGACCAGTTAGGATTAAAAAAGATGACCTTGGGAGGACCATTCATTTAATTTCAAGGAAGCACCAAAAGGCAAATTAGCTGCCTGCTGCTAAATCCATGAAGATAATTTGTTAATTAACCATAATACTGAGATTTTTAATGATACAATTCCTTTATCTTCTGCACAACTGTTCTTTTTATCCATTGAATAATAATATTATTTACACAAACATTTGGATGGGAGGGGGGGGGGTTGCTGGTAGTCCCACAGAAGGATAGATGAAGCTGTGCTTCATCTTTCCTTAGTTTAAAATTATTTTTGTGTTTTTCTGTCTTGTAATGCTTCTTAATAGCATTATACCCTTCACAACCGATATGAATCTATCACACACCAAACAGATCTACTGTATTCAAAGTTTTCCTAAAAATGTCTGAAATGCTCAATCACAAAGGGAAGCAGATCACATGAGGCTTAGTTTTGCAATTTTCATATTCAAAGTATATTTTCAAGAATCATAAAGCTTACATTAAAAAATTACTCCATGATTGCAGGGCTATGAGTGCTTTGAACTTTTATGGGGGGGGGGGAACAAATCCCCCCCTTAGCAGGCATCATGCCGCCTGCCTTGTCTAGTGGTCAGAGAAGTCTGACTGCGACAGGAAGGTCCGGGTTCGAATCCCGGCTCGGGCATGGACGTACTTTCTTTTGTCCTTTCTTTGTGTGAATCTAATGTTACGCTGTGAATAATTGCCTACCCTATAAACTGGTCCTTATGACATGTGTGTACTGTGGAAGTCGGACTTCACACCAAATGACAGTGCGGTTGGAAAAATGAAGCAGCGCATCCTAAATTGCCAGCCTAGCTGGCACATGAGAACAACAGCAGGCATCATGACAATGAAATGATGTACACAAATTCAACTTGATGAAATTACATACTTCAACTTTGTTTCATATACAAATGCTACTTTAAAATGCTATGTACTCAATTATTTAAATTTAATATCCCCCCCACACAAAAAAACAGTAATAAACGAAAATAAGCAAGGAATAATCAAAATTAAGTTTGAAAAACTAAATAAACTCGAATTAAACACAAAAATTATTAATTTTTTTAGTTATTTAAATAAAAATTAAAACGTATCATGTCAAAAGAACTTCTAATTGTCATAAATATAAAAATATTTATAAGATGCAAAACTATTGAAAGCTCACAGAAGCATATTTTCACGAACCAAGTTCAATGTTGGCATGCTTCCCATAAAACATTTATTTTCTACTAAATTAAACATAAAACATGCTAATCTAAGGTGGCATATGGGAAAATAACATTCGATTGGGAAAAATATTTCAACATTTACATGATTCAAAAAGATTGAAATTTCAAACACAAAAAGCAATTTTCCACGAAGTCCGAGTAAGTTCAATGTTACCGTGGTTTCCAAAATAATTCCTTCTTTAATTACCAAAATTAAACGAAAAATAAACTAAACTAAGGTAGCATATGTTAAAACAACTTCCAATTGTGGAACACATCAAAATATTTACAAGATGCAAAAGGATTGAAATTTCAAACGCGAGAAGCATTTTTCCGCGAAATCCGAGTAAGTTCAATGTTGCCATGGTTTCAAAAATAATTCCTTCATTAACTATTGAAATTAAACGAAAAATAAGCTAAGCTAAGGTCATGTCAAAATCACTTTGGATTGTAAAAAGCATCAAAATATTAACAAGATGCAAAAGGATTGAAATTTCAAACGCGAGAAGCAATTTTCTGCGAAGTCCGAATAAGCTCAATGTTACCATGGTTTCCGAAGTAATTCCTTCGTCAATTATTGAAATTAAACGAAAAATTCGCTAAACTAAGGTAGCATATGTTAAAATAACTTCCAATGGTGGAACACATCAAAATATTTACAAGATGCAAAAGGATTGAAATTTCAAACGCGAGATGCAATTTTCCGCGAAGTTCGAATAAGCTCAATGTTGTCATGTTTTCCAAATTTTTTCCTTCGTTAATTACTAAAATTAAACGAAAAATAAGCTAAACTAAGGTAGCATATGTTAAAATATCTTCCAATTGTGGAACACATCAAAATATTTACAAGATGCAAAAGGATTGAAATTTCAAACGCGAGAAGCATTTTTCCGCGAAATCCGAGTAAGTTCAATGTCGCCATGGGTTCCAAAATAATTCCTTCGTTAATTATTGAAATTAAATGAAAAATAAGCTAATCTATAGCAGCATATGTCAAAATACTTCCAATTGTCAAATACATCAAAATGTTTACAAGATGCAAAAGGATTGAAATTTCAAACGCGAGAAGCAATTTTCCGCGAAGTCCGAATAAGCTCAATGTTACCGTGGTTTCTAAAATAATTCCTTCGTTAATTATTGAAATTAAACGAAACATACGCTAAACTAACGTAGCATATGTCAAAATAACTTCCAATTGTGGAACACATTAAAATATTTACAAGATGCAAAAGGATTGAAATTTCAAACGCGAGAAGCATTTTTCCGCGAAATCCGAGTAAGTACAATGTTGCCATGGCTTCCAAAATAATTCCTCCGTTAATTATTGAAATTAAATGAAAAATAAGCTAATCTATAGCAGCATATGTCAAAATACTTCCAATTGTCAAATACATCAAAATGTTTACAAGATGCAAAAGGATTGAAATTTCAAACGCGAGAAGCAATTTTCCGCGAAGTCCGAATAAGCTCAATGTTACCGTGGTTTCTAAAATAATTCCTTCGTTAATTATTGAAATTAAACGAAACATACGCTAAACTAACGTAGCATATGTCAAAATAACTTCCAATTGTGGAACACATTAAAATATTTACAAGATGCAAAAGGATTGAAATTTCAAACGCGAGAAGCATTTTTCCGCGAAATCCGAGTAAGTACAATGTTGCCATGGCTTCCAAAATAATTCCTCCGTTAATTATTGAAATTAAATGAAAAATAAGCTAATCTATAGCAGCATATGTCAAAATACTTCCAATTGTCAAATACATCAAAATGTTTACAAGATGCAAAAGGATTGAAATTTCAAACGCGAGAAGCAATTTTCCGCGAAGTCCGAATAAGCTCAATGTTACCGTGGTTTCTAAAATAATTCCTTCGTTAATTATTGAAATTAAACGAAACATACGCTAAACTAACGTAGCATATGTCAAAATAACTTCCAATTGTGGAACACATTAAAATATTTACAAGATGCAAAAGGATTGAAATTTCAAACGCGAGAAGCATTTTTCCGCGAAATCCGAGTAAGTACAATGTTGCCATGGCTTCCAAATTAATTCCTCCGTTAATTATTGAAATTAAATGAAAAATAAGCTAATCTATATCAGTATATGTCAAAATAACTTCCAATTGTGAAAAACATCAAAATGTTCACAAGATGTAAAAGGATTGAAATTTCAAACGCGAGATGCAATTTTCCGCGAAGTACAAATAAGTTCAATGTTGCCCTGGTTTCCAAATTTTTCCCTTCTTTAATTACCAAAATTAAACGAAAAATAAACTAAACTAAGGTAGCATATGTTAAAATAACTTCCAATTGTGGAACACATCAAAATATTTACAAGATGCAAAAGGATTGAAATTTCAAACGCGAGAAGCATTTTTTCGCGAAATCCGAGTAAGTTCAATGTTGCCATAGTTTCCAAAATAATTCCTTCGTTAATTATTGAAATTAAACGAAAAATAAGCTAAGCTAAGGTCATGTCAAAATCACTTTGGATTGTAAAAACATCAAAATATTAACAAGATGCAAAGGGATTGAAACCTTAAACACGAAAGCAATTTTTCGCGATAAATCAAACCGAATATATATATGTTCAGAAAATTGTACTATTGAAACACAATCCAATGATTTTTGAAAGAATTCAAGCAATAAAGAAACTTTTCATACATTTTCAGGGTTTTCAAGCACTTGAAAAAAAAAGACCTTTTTTTTCCAATAACCATTCAAGGTTTTTTTAATGGGCGTACGAACTTGGTTTAACACGCGCTGCGGCAGCGTGTTTGGGTGTACAGTAACTTTTAACGAAATGAAAAAACTTTTAAAATGTGATATTTAAGTAAAAACTATGTAAAAGCGGACTAATCAGACTGAAATGTTAAAAAGCAGTCTAAAGCGGACTTTACCATAAAAAACGAACTGTGGCGGGAAAAGCGGACCATTTGGGAGCCCTGCTTAGATAAAATGGCGTCTGCGCGTCGCTCGCGGAAATGCAGTAGCAAAAAGTCGGGGGAAAAGTTAAAAAAAAAAAAAAAGGAAGCGGAAACTGAAAATATAGGAAAATATAGGAATTATAGGAAAATAGGAACCTTTTTCAGAAATATAGGAAAATATAGGAATATAGGAACGCTGCGATGCCTGTAATACCTTGCAACTGTAAAACATTATTAGTTACAACAAACTGTATCTGTTGTAAAGCTTGGTTCGATTACACGTCAATGTGTGGACACTGTAGTGGAATGCACTGTAACAATATTTTCGGACCAAACCAACAAAATATTAGAAGATAACCCCTTATAAAAGACTAAAAAATAATAACAAAAAGTAATATTAAACAATAAAAGTAATAATATCCGCTGCGAGGAAATAATCAGTTGAAATATACTACAGTGAAACCTCTGAAAGTTGACCACTTGCGGTGCACTATTTTAGTGGTCAACTTAAACAGGTGGTCAACTTATAGAGGTTAATTTATATGATATAGGACTAATTTTGTACCTGAAAAAACGCAGTCAACTTAGACAGGTGGTTAATTTACAAGGGTGGTGAACTTGACAAGTTTTACTGTATTCTTGATTTATTTAATGCAAGACTTAAATAGTTAGCCAAACATTGACCATTATTTTGTAGACTACTATCTGCAACACACAAACGAACTATGAACTTTTTGTGACAAAAAATTGTACAATGGTAGTAAAACTTAAAGTGAACGTCATTATATTGTTTCATTTCAACTAAATGAGTCATTACATTATTACCTATAAATTTTGTCCAAACATTTCTTCCCAAGATGTATAGATAAAAAGCTGTAATTAGTTGAAGTTACTTTTTGTAGTGAGTTTTCTGTTTATGATGAAGTTGTTAAAATGGTGAAACTGAGCTATCTACTTTAAAAGTGTATGTAACATAATTTGTTTATAAGAGTTGTCCATAATCCATAACATTTTTTTCCCGAGCGCCGCAGATCATACTAAAATCGTTCTCACGGGCACCTATGAAATTTTAAAATATTTTACTCTTTTCTAAATAAAATGGGAAAATACGGAAAAAGAAAAAAAAATGTAAATCAATAATTGTTGTTATCATTACTTGATGCTTATTTTGTTAAATGCAACCTGTTTTTCAGAAACCTATTTCTAAATATTCGGCTCCTAATTTGTAACATTGTCATTAATCGCACTCTTTGAGTTTGTAAAATTTTAAACCAACAGGCCACACGGATCAGCTTCACGGGCTGGATGTGTCCAGTGTGCCGTAGGTTGGGCACCACTTGTTTATAATATTGTTAAGAATGAAATAAAAAAAAGGAACTCCCTGGTAACATCATTAATTTTTGAGCTGTAAGCATATAATCATAGTACTTCTCTTGCAATGTTTCGGAAGAATTGGGCGGGGCGGAGCAAGAGGGGGGGGGGGGGGAGTCGGGACTTTGTTTTTTTAGTGTACAGTTTAATTACTAACATCCTGCTAAAAAACAGCTTTCCCCTTATTTTTTGCAACACAAAAAGCGTATAATCATAGTACTGCTCTTGCAATGTTTCGAAGGGAGTGGGGAGGAAAGCAAGAGGGGTGGGGGGTCGGGACTTTGTGTTTTTTAGTGTGTACTTGGTGTGCTAACATCCTGCAAAAATTCAGCTTTCCCTAACTTAGTTGCGACAAAGCCTATTTTTTTTTACCTTCATTGACTGGGCTATCTTTTGTTTTTCTTTTCTTACAACTCATAAACTTGTGTATCAGTTTTTTTTTTTTTTTTGAGCCTTCTGGAGGCCAAGGTGGACGTCCTCTTGCGGGATCCAGTCCGCCTCTAAATACACCTTTGTTCTAAACAGTTCTGATTCCATAAAGCAGCTGTTTCAATAAAGCTGGATTTTGTTCTCTTTTTGGCAATTTGATTTATTAAAGCAGTTGACTCAATTAACTGATTCAATTAACCAGCGTCCACTCACCATGAAAATGTTCTTGCTATGCTGCTGCCCTGAAGTCACAATACATACAATTAGAAATGGGCCTGAAAAAGGCCATATTTTTTAATCTGCTGAGAGAGTGCCTGGAGAACAATCTTTTTGCATTCCAAAACAAATACACCTCATCTATGACTAGTTTCCTTTGCAAACAAACTCGACTGCAAATCATTTTTTGTGGAAAAATTATGAAGCAATACAAAATATTTTTAACAACAGCATCTATGAGGAGGAAGCACAGTGCAGACTTTAGCATTGAATTTTTTTGGAGCAGACTACCTTTATTGAAGAAGAAAACACCACGTGGCAATTCTACGGAAAACAGTCATTTTGTCCGGTACGTGACGTCACATATATTTCATTAAAAACAGAACACAATGTGTCAAAGTTAAGTTTTACGTTAAATATATGTGAACATTCCAGTATGAATATCCCTGTAACTTATTTATACAGCTGATTCTAATCTAGTTACATAAAAGTTTTATTCAATAAAAATTTCAATTTGAATTTTTTTCCTCGCATAATAGTAACTAAAATTTTCGACGTTTATGCTTGTGTGCAAATGAAAATATAGTGCAATAATTATCTTGAATGCAATAAATGATAATTTTTGAACTGAAGGGGAAAAATATGTATTTGCGAATCTTTTACAGCTTTGTGTCTTTTCTTCTTGACTATGGTGCCATTTCATGATCTAAAATTAACTTCCTAACTACTTTATGAAAATACCAATAATTTGTTTCTAAAAATTGTCAAGCTACATAGTTCTTGTTCATTGTAGTAACAGAATATATTGTATTGAAAATATGAATTAAAAAACAAGAAATTGCACAAGTTTTAAAATATATAAGTGCACACATTTAATCATCACTTTATTGTTTTTTAATCTATGATTAAAAATTTTTTTTTTTTTGTTAAAACATCATGTAAAACTTTTTGCAAAAACCATTTAAAAAATTAAGCTTTTTTTTTTTTTTTGCTGCACCTAAATAATGCACATTTAATAACATTCCATTGAGTTATGAATGGAACTGAAATTAGTACTCTACCAATTGTTACATGAGAAAGTTTTTACGTAATAGAGTTATTGGCAATTTTTTAAGTAAAATATTTTTCAATAAACATTTTAGAAAAATATTATCAAATACTCATTAATTAAAGCTTAATTATATATATATTTCTGCATCAGGAATATTGCATTATATACTAATTGATTAGATTACACTCCTTTAGAGTTAGCATACTTTTTTTAAGATACTTTCGGACACTTTTGGACGGTAAAAACCACCTGCCCTGTCCTAAACCAGTTTTGGACAGTTAAAAACCCAACCCTGATAATTATGTGTGAATGAGAAAAAAATGAGCTAGCTTTTTAATCCCCGATGCACAAAGGAAGTGGGTTATAAGTTTGACGTGTCTGTGTATGTAACTGTCTGTGGCACTTGAGCGCCTAAACGGATGGACCGATTTTGAAAAAAGAAATTTGTTCAAAAGGAAATTTGATCGAGATTGTTCTTAGCTAGGTTGCATCTTTGCATGACATTAATTAACGAAGATATTAATTAAAAACCTCTAAAAGTTTTTTCCTGATTTTTATAATGAAAATATATTTGAAAAATTTTAAAATTTAGTACCAAAATAAAGAGCATTTTTTCTGCATCTGATAAAATGTGTTTGGAACTTACATGTTATATAGAATTCGAATTATAACGCTTTTTAAAGCAGATTTTAAACATGGCTAAGCCTTTATTCAGCGATTAGTAACCGAATTCATTGCTGGCCGACAAGGAAATTAAAGGCAGTGATTTAAAATTTTTATCAGTTGCCAGTTTTTATTTGTTAACAAATAAAATACTTGTAATTGATTTTAACAGTACAAGGCTTTTAAAAGGACTTTCAATTTTCCCTCTTGATTTTACATTTGCGACCCAGTCAGGGTTTTTTTTTAATTTTTAATTTTAGTTACTTAACAAGTAGGTAGACAGAAAAGTTACTGATCAGGAAAAAACTTTCACTTAATAGCTAACTTTAACTAATTAGCAGCTAACTTTAACTAATTAGCAAGTACATTCTATATCAAAAAAACTCCCATTCCCTGACATTTATTTTAGCAGACTGATATGCTATTAAAACACTGACACTTAAACCTTATGATAAGAAGCCAAGTTTTTAACATTTCTATTGCAGTTTGAAAAAATAAAGAAATATGTGTCAGCATTTTTAACATTTGCCATAAAGTAAATATTTAAATTATTTTATAATTTACACACTCATTTTGAACTAATTTATAATGACTGCATTCCCTAAGAATTTCAATTAAAAAATAATAATTACCTTTGGAACAAAACAATAAATCAGCTTATGTGCATCGTCTACAATAAAATGGTCAAAATATGAGCTTGGTATGTTTTCAACTGTCTGATTAATCTTCAAAAATTGACATGTTTTGTCTGCAAGCTTCTTACGTCTTCTTTGTTCAATATCAGTCTTAAAAAACTAGAATGATAAAATAACGGATATATACAGGAACATAAAAATTTTAAGAAAATGTTTATATACAATGTATCCAAATATTCATAAAGAAATTTTTCAAAAACAAAATACATTCACTTGCTTTCAGGGCTTAATTTTTACCAAGAGAAATGCAGGAGCCTGTAGTTCCCACACATTATATTTATTCATAAATAGCTTAAATTTCACCTAACCTGTTGTATTTGTAAAAAAAAAAAACTTTTAGAAGAAAAAGGAGCTCAGCTTCCTAGAGCTCCTATGTAACTCAAGTCCTGCTTGCTTTATAATTAGTTAGGTTAATCATTTTGCCACTAAAATGATATCTTTGCTGAGGTTGTGGCCACAACTGGTAAAATGGCAAAATCTAGGAAAATTGGCTGGATTAAAAAAATATACTATAAAACCATATCACTTTGTACCTAATACAATTGACAGTTAAATTAGAATATAATTTGAAATTTTCATGAATATTAATTTGATAATTAAAGCAATTTTAAAGAATACTTGAACGAAAACTTGAAATAGATTGGAAATGTTTCAAAAGTTGTTTTTGCTATGCAATTTTGGAAAAACAAAAAACATATTCTAGTACGGAAAATTTAATTAAATTTGATGAGTCAACTATTTTATGAAATTATTTTCATTACAAAAAGTTATCTACAGTTAATTATCAGGCTAAATACACTGCTTGACATTGAAAATGCAACACCAAGAAGGAGTGTTCAGAAATTTATGCAAATTTTAGAGTAGAAGTACATCACTGAGTTATGTAAATGATGTGAAATGTGCATCTCTCCGACGCACGTGAAGTAAGATATAAGGGAAGGAACTTGCAGAATGGGCAATATTCGTGGCCTTATTTCTGACTGGAGAATTATCGAAGAAATTTTGTTTTTGTCTCGGAGGATATGCTTAACACGAGAGAATGCCAGGCCGACGTCAGCGAAGGCACTTCCAGCGGATAGACGATTTTACGAGGGGGATGGTGATCAGACGGAGAAGGGGAGGTTGGTCCGTACATCAAAGCGCAGCTGATACCCACATGGATGCGAGCACGGTGCATCGGCTGTGCCGAAGATGGTTGGAACAACGAAATGTGTAAAGACTGAGGGGTGCAGGGGCAGCCAGAGTAATGTCAGAACGCGTGGATCGACGCATCCACTGACAAGCTGTAGCATGCCACAAGTCACTTGTTCCTCGATTCTGCAGCAGGAGCAAGATACCCTGAATGTTCCCGTGTCAACTAGAACCATTTCCCAACCTTTGGTTGCACATGATCTTCAATCACGGCGTCCGCTAAGAAGACTGCCATTGACCACACAACATAGACAGCAGCGTTTAGTATGGTGCCGGACTAGAGTGATGTGGATGACATTAATGGCGAAATCTCGTGTTCTGATATGAATCCCGCTTCTGTTTATCCAGTGATAGTCGCCGCATACGTGTGTGGCGTCGACGTGGATACAGATCTAATCCGGCAGTAACAGTGGAACGTCCCACCGCACGGCAACCTGGCATGATTTGGGGAGCAATTGCGTACAATTCCATATCACCCCTAGTTCATATTCAGGGTACTATGATGGCCCAACGATACTTGGATAATGTGCTGCGGCCGGTGGCAATCCCTTACCTGCAAGGGCTACCTAATGCAATTTTTCAGCAGGATAAGGCCCCACCACAGAGCTTGCATCTGCCAACATGCTCTCCAAGGCACACAGATGTTTTCCTGGCCACCATACTCTCCTGACCTGTCACAAATCGAACATGTGTGGGATGTGATTGGACGCCGTTTGCAGACTCTGTTCCTGCCTCGTTCAGAAGACAAACTGTGGTAAATGGTTGAAAGGGAATGGAGAGCTGTCCATCTGGACACCATCCGCACACTTATTGACTCTATGCCTAAACGTGTTTCTTCATGCATCGCTGTCCGCGGTGGTCCTACATCCTACTGAACCGACGCCGTTCTCGCTCTGTATTCTGCCTATCATTTCGAAATTAAGATCATTTAGTAGGGTCAGGTGGGGTAAAATGGGTAGTCAACATATAGAGTTTTAAAAACAAATTATTTTAAGTTCAATTTGCATTTTTTCGAGTGAGACATTATACTTGGCTGTTCTGAATTCTATTTCACAAAATATATTTTTTCAATTGATTATTTTTTAGTGAGAGGTAACACTTTAAATTGAAGTTGATAAATTCAAGCCACATGTTGTCTGCTTAAACTTCTATCTCCAGCTCCTGATTTTTGAGAAATTTTTATTACTGTGTCATAATATCTTTAGTTGGACATTTTTGTTGCTGCTTCAACATACAGAGAAGAAAAAAATTTTTTTTAATTTTTAATCTCATATTTTGAAAATGGGGTAAAATGGGTATATGGTTAGGCTTATCATTCCAGCAAGTAGTTTTAAATGATACAGCATAGTTTCCTTTAAATGAATATTAATTCATTTGTGGCTAATTTAAAATGATTGAAACATAAAAGTATGCAATGCCATGACATTATAAAATAAACTTCGCTCCATCATAATAAATAATAAGAAGCCAACGGTATACTTATTCTAGAGTTTGTGTGCACTTGTGCACAAAATCACATTTTCCTCAGAATATGCTGGGCCCAGCCTGTTGCTGGTCGTCACATTTGTATTTGATTGCAATCAGATGCTACCGATTTCTCTAATGTACTTTTAAATTCTTGGAACACATCCTCATTTCAATCCGAAAAGTATGCGTCACAAAGCAAGATTTAATCACCTTACTAGCTGCGTGCCCGGCGTTGCACGGGCTACTTAAAAAATGAAAGAGATGTCCAATTGATGTTTTTGTATTACTTTGATATCAGTTTCTAAAGCGCTAAGGAGTAAATAAATACGCGTAATGCAAGGTTTGCAAAACACCAGTAGAGCATATTTTTGTCAAAAATCTCTTTAACGTTAATCATAGTTATCAATGATACAAGTTATGAGTATTTTCAATTAGCACAAAAGATGAAAATATATGCATTATCAACTAGGACTCGACCGATGCATCGGCCTGGCCGATGCATCGGCGCCGATGGTTCAACAATTTAGCCATCGGCATCGGCATCGGCGGCCGATGCTAACTTGCGGGAAACATCGGCCCATCGGCCTTAAAAAACATCGAAAAGCCGATGGAATTGGCCGATGTTTTTGAAAAAAAAAAGGACTTTTGCTGTTTTTATAAAATTATTTACTTAAATTTCAGTATGAATTTCTATTTTTAGTCATCCCTAGAAGAGTTTTTAATACTACATTCAGGTACCAAACAAGTTAATTATTGCGTGTTGTTTCTTGCAGCAGGATGTACGTAAGGATCTGTCATAAGTCATAACTCAAAAATGATAATCTGTAGAAGGTTGTATGTGGGGTCTGCCGACGTTCCAGTTGTGCACTTCCCTTTTTGTTTTCGATCGGGAGTTCTGAAAAGCCTGTTTACTCCTTTTTTGTGGCTATTAATTACTTATTTCAATGCAAAACTAATATATCGTCTCAGACTGACGATCATTTGGTGTTATATTGCCGAATTGGAGTCTATGGAAACAAATATGAGATGGCGAAACCAATTTTTGTGTCATTTTATTAGATTCCCGTTGAACCGACGGTAATTTTTAATTTTTCGATATTTGTAATATGAATCACAGTAATGCAGTCTTTTCTGTATCGCTTCGGCGGAGTTACAAGTTTGGGGCCCGTCGAAATACATTTTGGGGATCACAGAAGTTGTAAAACATTTATCATTCGCATTTTTGTAACTCCTTCGGTGGCCATATGGTTATGGGGCCTCTCGCGCAATTGCAACATTTGCTATATTTTAAATCCTCCATTGCGCGTCAAAACAAACTCGGGTGCAAGTTTTGAAAGGGTTTTCTGCTCAATGTTTATGATTATTTTGAAATCTATTTTTACGACTATTTTTTGAATTTCCGAGAACACTTGCGTGCCCCTCCTCCCACTCCCTCAATTTCTGAAATTAAACTCTAGTTGTACTTCTGAGTTGTTTAAAACTAACACCATTCATAAAATTGGAGATTTTTTTTTTCAAACTTTATTGTTTAGAAAGAATTTAGGGCATTAATTGATTAAAGACGTTTTGAATGGTGACATAATTCGGAAATCAAAGGGACTTTTGAATTTTATTTTTCGGAAGTGCTGAAGTAGATTCAGAAACTCTTCCGAGGCGTTGATGGTAGCTGTTCTGTACTAAAAAAATGAGGCAGAAGTTGGGGCCGAAGTGTGATTTACTCCAAAATCAGAGGGTGACTCCCCTAACCCTACCTCGTCGTTTCAAGCATTTCTTAAATATCTAGCAATTATTTATTTTGGTCAAGAAATGTCATTTTGCGTATTTCTCATACTTGTTTCACCTCGTAAATTGCCATCTTTTTTGCATCATTAATGGCGATTGATTTTTTTTTTCTGTTGTAAGTAACTATTTTTATGTATTTATATAAAATCAATGAATAAGTTATTTTCGTTTTTTATACAAAAGTTTCAAGGATTTTCTATTATGCAATTTTTCAAATTTCAGAAAATTATTGTTAAATTAAAAAATTTAATTTGAACTTGTATGTAAAGCTTCATAAAAGATTAAACAATCAAATTGTTCAATACTATGTGTGCAAACATCAGATCAAGTAGTATATGTATTCAGTTATTAACTTGGTGTAAATATTGAGTTTGTTTATTGTACCTGCGTTTTAAGAACCTTGCTCTTTTCATGGCTATTTTTTTCAGCAAAATGTATGTCACTGTTATAGCTTTCATGAAAAATGCAAACTTTTCTATTCATAAATTTTAAATAAGTATAAAAATATTCCTATTTTGATTTAATATTGTAATTTCAGGGGTCTGGCCAGGGGATATTTGGGTCCGTTAACGGACCCTTCACAAAAATCCGATCAACCAAAACGGACCTTTCACAAAATCCCGATCAAACAAAACGGACCTTTCACAAAATCCCGATCAAACAAAACGGACCTTTCACAAAATCCCGATCAAACAAAACAGACCCTTCACAAAATTCTGATAAACAAGATCGGATCTGTCACAAATTGTTTATTGAAAGAGCAAATCTGAAAGCAAAAAAAAACGCATATTTCTGTGTATAAACCGATAATTTTTGGAACCTTTTTTAAAGTCAAATTAGAGGGATCAGCTTATACAAAATCGGCTAATTTTGAAAAAAAGAAAAAATCGGCACTCTTGCGATGCTCCTGCAAGCGATAAATAATTGCTACTGCCAAATAAATATAATGGTTGTTTGTTTTATCACAGCTAATTAGCAGCGGTGTTGTTGTAAACTTTTTTGAAAAGGCATTGGTAAGCACTTTTCTCCACTCATGATTTAATAAACAATAATAATATATATATCTGCGAAATGAACTTAGAACTGCAAAGGGATAGTAAGGGTGAGGAAAAAATATGATCACTTCAGATAGGGTTACCAACTTCAAAACTATCACCACTTAGTGTCTGGCGTTGCACCTTTATAATGACTTGATTAGAAAATATTCTCATCATTTTGTCGGCTTGTCAATATTTGCGTTTTTACGGTGCGGTGCGATGTTTGATTGTTACTTTGGGAGAAAATTATATGGGTTTTGATTTTTCGATGCTAACAAGGATGATTAACTTTAAATAAACTCTTTTAATTACCCTTTTTTTTTCTTTAGATGTCTACATTTTGAAAAATGCAATCTTTTAACATCCGATATGAGAATCATATTTTGTTCTTTTTTCAAGCTAACTTCGCTTTATTAGGATTCAAATAAATGGAAAAAATCTTTATTTAACTCTCATTTCAAGTTTTTAAAAGCAAAATTCCATTTTCTGTAATGAGTCAAAAATAAAAATGCTGAATAGATGGTTTATTTTATTTTATTATTTTTTTTTGGGGGGGGGGGGGGTCAACTGTGTCCACAGATATTAATGATATGTTATCATAGGACTCTAAAATGAAATTTTAAAATAATTTTATCGAAAATATTTCTTTTACAAGCCGTTTTTATACTTTTGATGCCTTCACTTTGAGAATTGCGATCTCTTTGCATCCGCTATGGGAATCCGATTTTTCGAACTTTTGATGATTATTACGCTTTGTTAAGAGGTAAACAATTGAAATATCTTTTTATTTTTGTTAAAATCACGGAATTTATAAGTTTTAAACGAAATTCTGTGCTTTTTAAGAGTGTCTTGGGTCAAAAAGTTGAATGCCGAACTCTATTCTGAATTTTGTTTTATTTATTTATATTTTTGTTACTATTATTTTAAATACTGTACAGAAATATATCTAGTATAATTTAACATAATGCAGAATTGTAAATAAATATTGATACTTGAATGAGCGATGCCCCCCCCCCCCCCGCCAAATATCAGAAAAAAAATCCAGAATGATTTTCTCGTCATAGAAGATTAAAACACTCAGCTCTAAGTTTAATTGATGCAGTTTGTGCCATCTCTAAATTCTAAAATTTCGTTTTAACACTTTTTTTTTTGCGAAATTTTTTGATTTTTCACAAAATTAATTCATTTTTCACAAAATTATTTGATTTTTCACAAAAAACGGACCCTGTGAAAAATCCTGGACAGACCCCTGAATTTATCTGTTACCTTTTTTGTTTAATTTGATGACTGAAAAATGTCTACGTGCAATCTTTCCACTTTAATTGCGTAATTTGTTGACGGTTTCATAGTTTCATTCTTTTTTTTTTTTTTTGAATGATTAAACAACGTAATTTAATTTTTTTTAACTATGTTTAGTGTACCTAAATCCATACATTATTACAACATTACTGAAATCTTAGTTATATGCTCAATTAAAAAAAAAAAAAAACAAATCAATTGGTAATTAAACAGTCTCTTTGTTTTTCTTCCTTCTTTTTTTTGGCTATTGTTCTTTCCCTTTCATCATACAGCAGTCAAAAAAGGAGAAGCATAATTACACCCTATACAGATTGTACGTAGTACGATGCAAAAGTTCGGGGACAAGCTGTATAAAATCTTACCCAGAATAGTTCACATTACCGAAGCACATCCACCTTCAAAAGATCGCCTTAAGGGACTATGTACTTCTGCCAGTGTTCATATAACTTTTGGAAACACTCCTGGAAGTCATTTTTCGCTACCTTCTATGATGCAGCTTCATCTTCTCCTGACGGAAAAAAGCGGCGTCTATGCAAATGTTTTTTTGCTGGGAATAGGTAAAAGTCACACGGAGCTAAGTCCGACGAAACGTTATGTTATTTGTTTGTCATATCAGAGTATTGACCAATTGAACCGTGAATCCTCAACATGAAAGTCGCCTTCTTCCCCACGATGAAGTTAAAGCAGCAGCGCAAGAGGCCTTACAGGGATTTGTGAAAAATGTTTTCCAGGAGTGCTTCTAAAAGCTATACGAACGTTGGCAGAAGTGCATAATCGTTCAAGGTAACTATTTTTTAGATAGATATATGCTTCGGTAGTGTGAACTATTCAGGGTAAGGTTTTATACAACTTGACCTCGAACTTTTAGATCATACTACGTACGTATGAGTTTTCAATTTACTATTTCATAACGTTTTTGAGTGACGCAAGTGAAAAATGTTTTCCATTTGTGCTTCTAAAAGCTATACGAACGTTGGCAGAAGTGCATAATCGTTCAAGGTAACTATTTTGTAGATAGATATATGCTTCGGTAGTGTGAACTATTCAGGGTAAGGTTTTATACAACTTGACCTCGAACTTTTAGATCATACTACGTACGTATGAGTTTTCAATTTACTATTTCATAACGTTTTTGAGTGATGCAAGTTTACTCGCATGAAGATATCACAAGAGAATTTGCGCTAATTAACTGAGGAGGCGTTCAAAATGGATATTTGGTTATCTATATATTCTTAGGACATATGTATGTACCGATGTGCCGAAAAAACTTGTGAAGTATAAATTTGGTGATAGTAAAATAGAAATTTAGGTCGAAATCTGATTTTTTTTTTTTTTTTTTTGTGATTACAATTCTTTATTTGTAGAAAGGAAGTAAAGTGAAATGAATCAATGATCCTTTAAATCCATGACAATATTATCAATTTATTTCTGTTTGATTTTTTTTTTTTTTTTGCCATCGGCCAACGGCATCGGCCATCGGCCATCGGCAATCGGCCATTTGGAGGAAAACAATCGGCCATCGGCCATCGGCCATCTTTGAACAATCGGCCAACAATCGGCATCGGCCCATCGGCCAAAAAAAGCCATCGGTCGAGCCCTATTATCAACTATAATCTGTGCTCACGTTAAAATGAATTACATCTGATAGACTATATCTGAACTATTTATGTGCAATTACTATCACCTTTTTACATAGAATGACACATACTTTTTGGTTGATTACACGAAACTAAAGCACCAAGACTAAATAACTACCAATAAGCATTAATTTAATACCAAGTCATCAGATTCCAATTTAGCTTTAGTTAAAATCCTTAAAAACAATCTTTTTTGTTTAACTCTGTTTCACAAAGAAATCCAAACAATCTTAATTTAACATGTTCTTTTAACGATATAAACTGTATTTTAAAAATAGAAACAGGAAGGAAAACGAGAGTTATTACAATTCGAAAACTCACCCATGTGACAGGAAAAAGTCCAACAAAATAAGCATAATTAGTTGCACATCCTAAGTGTACCAAAATATGAGGCCGGTGAATGATAAACTTACACTACAGTCAATAAACATAGCGAAATAAACAACTTTCATATGCTGAAAACAGTTACGAACGTTGAATGTAAAAAATAAAAAATGGACAGACGATAAAATAAAGGCTATGTCCGAATAGGGCAACCAATTTTAAATTAATTTAAAATGAAATTCTAGATGGAAACGTTGTTTTAAGATTTGAACAGCAGCCAAAAAAAATCTCTTTTAAAACAATTATTAGAATTTTACTTGCTCACGCATATGCAAAATGGCAACAGGAAAGAAATAAAAATTCCTGAATAACGTTATGTTAATTAACGTTTTAATTAATATTTCCGCTAATTAAAATCGCACAATTACGAGATTGATCCTATTGTTTTCTTTGGAAAATTTCGAATTGATCGGTACTTGTTTGACTCTCGATTTGCAGTGGTTCTCGAGAAGATAGCTCTTCAGACAGACAGACGCGAACAGATTTTAATATTATAGTGGATAAAGATTTGAAAAGTACAATATTGTCAGCAATTTCAACAAGTGCTTCAGATTTGACAACTACCTGCATGAGTTATTTAAAACAACTTAAATGTATGCTGGCAAATACAGGAAGTATTGACAAAGATGTTTCAGAAAGGCTAAGAATTGAAAGTGAAAAAAAAAATGAATTAAAAAACAAGAAAATAAAAAATAGTAGAAAAAGAAAGTTTCCATTCAGAGGAAGTATCAGGAATAGAAACTGCTAAAAATATGCTTATGAAGCAAAGTTTAACCACAGGTGCCTGGGTATAAATATTATACTTAGAGGAAACAAGCAAGAAAGAATTTATTGGCAAATATATGGCTGTTGATGGAAATATTATGAAATAAAATATTTTTTAAAAAATTTGAGATTGGGGATTTTTTTTAATTTTTCCTGATGTAGACGACATGGATTTCATTGAAAAACATCAAATAATAAAAATAATTAATGAGTCACAATTTAACAATAGAGGCCATTACTTTTTTAAAAGAATGACAAGTATGGATATCATGCATTGAAAGAAACCTCATTAATATTTTGTCAAATTTACTGGTTGCACTAATTTTTTAAAATAAAACTGTAAACTGACTCTTAAGTCTATATTATCACACTGCATTGAACAAATAGTATTGTAACGGATTCGGTGCGACTTCCACTTTCTTGAAATGAAGACACAGTTCTTGATAAAAGCACAGGAAATTTATTTACACTATGTACAGGAAAGATCGTCAACAACTGCTAAATTATTCATCAGCAATTAAGCAATTATCACACAACACCATAAACTCAACGTTTACACAAGTATTTACTTACAAATACGAAAACAACACAGCGAAATGCCTCGCAATAAACAGAGCAAAAATGCTCTCAGTTCGAAATATCAATCGAAACTCCACTGTTTATCCATCGCTAACGGCTTATATAGACACCGAAAAGAAATTTCTCAAATATTCCACACGCTTCTGTAAAGTAGTAGACCGTTATCAAATTTTATCAATGAACAAAAAGGAAATAGGGGTCGTATACTTTAGCCATATGAAAAAGGGGTTGTATATACATTACGGGAAACTATTTACAGGTTACGTTACTACAATAATTACTATTTACAGGATTTGTAACATTGCCCCCTTCCTAAGGACTGCACGTCCCGGGCAGTACAAGTACAATCCCCAGAAAGGGTGCCAAACTTCTATCACATGTTCACAAATACACACATTAAATAATAACCAATAATGCATAGGAAACACAATAATAACAAGAAATATTACTAAACATTAAAAGCAAAAATTAATTATCTACAACTTTTATGTTATCAACCATGGTTGTTTACGTAATACTCATGAACTATGGCCATAGTATGGGGCTAACCGATCATAATGTACAACCCTAGGTTTTGCATTAGGTGATTTTTGGATCCTCACTACGACGTCATTTAGTCGGTTAAGGACTTTGTAGGATCCATCCCAATGCGACTGCAATTTGGGTAACAGACCTTTCCGTCGGATGGGATTCCATAACCAAACCTTGTCGCCTTCGTTGAATTCATGTCCAGTAGACCTTGTGTCGTATCGGGTCTTCATCTACTCCGCCGCGATGTTGATTCGCTCTCGTGCGAAGTTATGAACGTCTTCCAACCGGGCCTGGAGATCCTGGATGTACTCCTCAGGCGATGCAGGCGAATCCGGAGGACGACCGAAGACGAGATCACAAGGTAGCCGAAGCTCTCGTCCGAAGAGCATCTGAGATGGGGCATATCCGGTAGTCTCGTGGACAGCACTGCGGTAGGCCAGCAGGAACAAAGGTAGCTTCTTGTCCCAATCCTGTTGATTTCTGGATACCATAAGTGAGAGATTGTTCAGGATTGTACGGTTAAATCTCTCCACCATGCCGTCCGATTGTGGGTGTACTGGTGTTGTCCTACTTTTCTCAATTCCGAAAATTTGACATAGGCCCTTAAACACAGCAGAGATGAAATTCCTCCCTTGATCGGAATGAATCTGCAAAGGTGTTCCGTATCTCGAGATCCAATGTTGGACTAGAGTCTCTGCTACGGTGGTAGCTTCTTGATCTGGAATGGGATACGCTTCGGGCCATTTGGTGAAATAGTCGATGGAAACAAGAATGTATTTGTTCCCATCAGCAGTTCTTGGTAGAGGACCCAGGATGTCGATCCCAATTCGTTCGAAAGGAGCTCCAACGTTGTACAGATGTAGCTTCCCTCTGCTTCTTTTTTTCGGTCCTTTACGAGCAGCACAGGCGTCACAAGAATGGCACCACTTCTCCACGTCATCCTTCGCCTTACTCCAGAAAAAGCGCTCCCGAACTTTATTGAGGGTTTTCAAGACACCAAAATGTCCTCCAGTCGCACTACTATGTATTTCTTTCAGAACATCTGAAATCCTTGATCGGGGAAGTAGTAACTGCCACCTAGATGTTTTGCCGTCGTCAGATTCCCATTTTCGGTGTAGCACGCCGTTCCGTAAATGGAGCGAGTTCCATAAAGCCCAGTATCTTTTTGTTGCAGGACTGAAGATGGAAACGTCCTGCCAGCTAGGTCGCCGACTGTCACTTTCCATGAACTCCAAAATTGGTTTTATGTCGGGGTCTTCAAGTTGATCTTTTCGAACTTGGTCGTCACTCCATGGATCAGGTTCTGATAATATTGGAGTCACTGTCACCTGATAGGCGGTAGGGCTAGTCGTTCCATACTGTTTCTCGATTCGGGAACAATAGTGGCAGTTCTCAGGACAGGGTCTCCTTGATAAAGCGTCAGCATTACCGTGAGATAACCCTTTTCGATGCTTGATCTCCATGTCATATTCCTGGAGCCGCTGTATCCATCTGGCTATCTGACCTTCCGGATTTTTGAAGTTCAAAAGCCAAGTTAATGAGGCATGATCTGTCCGAAGCAGAAATTTTCGGCCGTAGAGGTAATGATGGAAGTGTTCTATAGCTTTCACTATGGCCAGTAACTCCTTTCTGGTGACGCAGTAATTTCGCTCCGACTTTGATAAGCATTTGCTCCAGTAAGCGATGACATGTTCATTTCCGTCAATTTCTTGGGATAAAACAGCTCCGATGCCCTCGTGGCTCGCATCAGTGTCTAGGATGAAGGATTTTTCAGGCTGAGGATAGGCGAGGATAGGCGTTGATGTTAAAGCCTCCTTCAGTCGTAGAAATGCATCTTCGCATTCTTTGGACCATTCAAACTTTTGCTTGCTCTCCGTCAGCTTATGCAAAGGTCGTGCAATGTTGGAAAAACCCTTCACAAACTTCCTGTAGTACGTGCAGAGCCCCAGGAAACTTCGCAGCTGATGGATGTTTTCGGGACGACTCCAACTCTTGACCGTGGATACCTTTTCTGGATCGGTTTGTACACCTTCAGAAGAGATGATGTGACCAAGGTAGTTCACTTCCCGGCAGAACAAATTACATTTGGATGGGCTTAACTTCAGATTGGCTTCCTTAAGCTTTTGCAGCACCTTCCTAAGATTTGCCAGATGTTCTTCGAAACTGCGTCCCACGATGATGATATCGTCTAAATAGACCAGACAGGATTCGTATTAAAGTCCTCTTAACACTGTCTCCATAAGACGCTCGAACGTAGCTGGTGCATTGCAGAGGCCGAAGGGCATCACTTTAAACTGCCACAAGCCTTGTACAGTTGTAAAAGCTGTCTTCTCTCGGTCATCAGGGTGTATTTCAACCTGCCAGTAGCCGCTCTTCAAGTCCAGGGTCGAAAACCACTTGTGTCCGGAAAGAGTGTCCAAGGTGTCGTCTATCCGTGGAAGAGGGTAGCTGTCTTTCTTGGTGATTTCATTCAGCCGTCGGTAATCGACACAAAATCTGGTGGAGCCATCTTTCTTTCGGACCAAGACGATGGGAGAGGCCCAAGGACTGGATGACGGTTCGATTACATCATTCTCCTTCATCTCTTTCAGGAGGGTCTCAACCTCTTCCTTCTTGGCGAACGGTAGTCGTCTTGGATGCTGTTTAATAGGGGGGTGTTCTCCAGTGTAGATCCTATGCTGTGTTAAATTCGTACGGCCAACATCCTCCGATGTAGATGAAAACAGATGCTTGAAGTCATCCACCAATTGTTCCGCAGCAGTTCTTTGATCTTTCGATAAGGGTGCACTCCCAATTAACTTCGATGTCAAGGACTCAGAAGACACAGTCTCGTGTGAATTGATTCTTCTAATGATGCAGTTTACGGGAGTACAAGTTGCTAACACTTCACCTTTCCGGATATTCCTTGGCCTTTCACTCACGTTGGCGACTCTTACAGGAATTACATCCTTAGAAAGGTCCACAAGTGTAGATGCTACCGGCACTCCTTTTAGGTTATTGCTTAGGTTAGGGGGGTCATTCCGTGTCAGATCATCACACGGTTTAGGACGGACCGTCACAGAACTGGATGAAACTTGGTACATGAAGAGATTTAGCCCAGTTATGAATGAAAATGCCAAAAAAAAAAAATTTTCTTTCACCTCATTCAAAAGTTATTAAATATTAATTATTCAAATTTTCATCAAAAAATGCTACACTTTGAGACGGTTAAATCTCATTTTCTCAGAAACTATAACAGATACAAGCTTGAAATTGGTCTTGTTTTGAAGTTCTTTTAATGTGCTTTAATTTGATGTGCAACTTGATAAAATCAAAAAATAATAATTTTAAAATTTAATTAAATTAAATTTTAAAATATTAATTTCTTAAAAATGGACAATTTTAAAATTCTGAAAAAATTCACAAAATTACTTTGTGTTATCTTTTAGCATATTACCAAGTTTCATAATGGGATCTTAATGGGATCAGATGATACAGGGAGGACAAGTTTTACATATATCAAAGTTTCTGCATTTTGGACAAAATACCTTTCTGATGGATTACTCAAATATTATTCTAAGTCATTAAATTAGCACAGGAAACTATAAATGAACTGCTAATAGTAATGTAAAACCTTCTAATGTCTTACACCTACTTTAAAATTGAATGAAATTAAAATAATAATGGAAAAAAATAAATAAAACTCACACTAACTCTTTTTTTTTTTTTTTTAATTTTTACTCTCTAAGCTGCAAAATATTTACAATATTGTTCTTTTCTTCAGCTGGTAGAGTATATGTCCTCCCTGTTGGCGTGATGGGATTTACTTCACAAATAATGTCCGACCACAGACACCAGAAAGAATCCCTCTATCCCCCCCCCCCCATTTTTTTGTGGAAGGATCATTTTGCAATCCCAAATATACCCTCCCCCTCCGCTCTCCTAAAAATTTTCAGATCATCTTCATCCCTTCACCCCCCCCCCAAATAAATAAATAAAAATGAACATTTTATGCTCTATTTGGCAAGCATTTCTAGAGGTTTAGTTTCCCTCTTCATGTGCTGGTTTTCTTTTCTAAAAAAAGACAACAAGAAGAAAAGAAAACGCTATGACTTAAACAAAAAAACAAAAAAAAAGGATCTTGCAAAAAAAAAAAAAAAAAAAATAGTTTCAGTTTTATTCCTTCCAAAAGTCTAGACGCCTTTTGATGCAAGGGCACTTTTCTTTTTGTTCAGTTCATATGTGTTACAAAAGAAGTTCATGTGAGTGTACTGCTTTTGATTATTTTTGGAAGGGGTTTTGGTAACTTAAGGTGCAAAATCCATTCTTTCAAAAAAATATTGTCGCCCCCATGCCATAAAATTATGACAGGCTTTTATTAATTCATTTCTCCCTTTTCTTTAATATTAATAGTAATTATTATTTACTTATTTATTTTGTGTACTCTAAAATTAATATTGCTACAAACAATTATTTTGGCAAATTTTAAAAAAACAAAATTTGATTATAACCTCCCTCCCCCCTTTTTTTGGAATTAGTAAGTTATGTTTTGAAACAAAGGGGGGGGGGGGGGTGCTTTTGAGATTTTATGGTACTGCTGACTGAACTCCACAAGCAAAAACATGAAACATGTTGACAAATTGGTCAATCCCAAACCAGTGACAGGTGGAGAAAAAAGTAGTGAGGCAGAACGAACCATTGGATCTCATTCTCAATAGCCACCCCCAGTCTGTTTCATTTTGTTAGCAAAGGGGGTGAAAAAGGTAGCTTACTGTTTCAGATCTGAATTTGTAGTGGATTATTTTAAGTTCACATCCCCAGAGAAAATATTTTCTTTTTTTCCCCTTTCTTCCTTTCCTTTTTTAAAATTTTATTTCTTTTTAATTTATTTTTCTCAATAAAATGAGATTTAGATGATTAATATTTTTATTAATGAGTTATTTTTCAGGAACAAATTGTACTAAGAAAAACTTCATTTCTAGTAGACAGTTCTGCATAAAAAAGTGAACATGTATGAAGCATATTTATTTATTTATTTATTTTTTTGCACATAAAATAATAACTATTCAGCACAATAACCCATATTTTAGCAGATATTTGAAACTTGTCCTCCCTGTATCAACTGATCCCATTAAGATCCCAATATGAAACTTGGTGAGATGTGAGAGGATAACACAAAGTAATTTTGTGATTTTTTTCAAAATTTTAAAATTGTCCGTTTTTGAAAAATTTAAATTTTAAAATTTATTTAAATTTAATTTTAAATTAAAAAATTTTGAATTTTATTAAGTTGCATATCAAATTGAAGCAGATTAAAAGAGCTTTAAAACAAGACCAATATCAGGCTTGTATCTTTTATAGTTTCTGAGAAAACAAGGATTAACAGTCTCAAAGTGTAGCATTTTTTAACAAAAATTTGAATAATCAATAATTAATAACTGCTAAATGAGGAGAAAGAAATTTTTTTTTTTAGCGTTTTCATTCATAACTAGGTTAAATCTCTTGATGTACCAAGTTTCATCCAGATCTGTGACGGTGCGTCCTAAAATTGCTCCAAATTGTGTTGATTTGACGTGGAATGACTCAGGGAATTCAATGAGTCCAAATCGAAAACTATTGCTTTCTTCAAGGGAGCCAGGTATTAATGATTCTGACCTTGAGGGAATCGATAAATCTGTTTGGGCTATTATTTGATGAGCGGATTTTACATCACTTTCTGCGGGGAAAACGGCTATGTCTTCTCTCATCGAGTGCAGCTCATTAGTCTTGAAGTCGAGAGTAAAGTCATATTTCTTCAAAAAGTCCAATCCGAGAATGAAGGGGTCCGTGATATTAGCGACGAATGCCGTATGATGGTAGGTGGCATTCCCAAACACTATTTTCAAGTCCACTTTACCGTCAATCTCGATTTTGTCACCTGTCACAGTCTGGAGACTTACACGTGGCGATGTCCACAGCAGTTTCAATCCGAATTCACGAGCCACATCTGTCCTAACGATTGTCACATTGGCTCCAGTGTCGACAATCAGTTTGCAAGGATTCCCATTTACATGGGGCGTAAATGAAAAGTCCATCACTGCCACTGCTAGAAGAGGAAATCTGCAGAGCTCTGGTGGTGGTGATTTCCTTCCCTCGCGTAGCTTGGCGAGCCGGACAATTCCTTCGCAGGTGTCCTTCACTACCGCATTTCCAGCACTTCTGCTCTTGTTTCTTTTGGGCTGTTATGCTGCTCAGATGTCTTGCCAAGTCACCGAGTTGTCTCTCGAGTTCAGTGAGGTGGGACGACCTGGAATCAGACTCATCAGCTTCCAGAGTTCGGATGGGATGGCGATAAACACGGGTTGCTTGCTGGGCGGCCTCCAACTTCATCGCATACACAACAGCAGAATTCAGGTCTTTGACATCCGCCATCCGTAGAGCTTTCTGGATTTCCGGATCTCGAACCCCGTCGATGTAGTAGTTGAGTGCCAGGTTGTCTCGAACATCCGCAGGACAGTCGTAAAAAGCAAGATGAGACAGTCTCTCGACGTCCGCTGCTAGCTCTTGCAGGGTTTCCCCGGTTTTCTGGAAGCGGGACTTCAACTGGAGTCGGCTGAAATCTTTCTGGCACTTCTCACCGAAGCGAAGCTCCAACGCAGATGTGAGGGCGACGAAATCCAGGCGCTGGCTGTCCGGAAGGGTCTGAAGAATGCCCGTGCGTCACCTCTCAGGGATGCTGCAAGATGGCAGGCCTTGGTAGCAGAGTCCCATCCGTTCGCTTCCGCCACTATCATGAATTGGGTCTTGTATACCTGCCACGAACTTTTCCCATCAAATGTGGCCAGTTTAATGGACGGTCGAGCAACAGATGTGGGAGCGCCAAACTGTACAGAACTGCTTTCCGCGGTCGCCAATCTCCGTTCCATGTCTTTAATTATTTCTTCCTTAAATGAAGTAAATTTCTTGTCTTCTTCTTCCAACTTATTTTCCACATTGGCGATACGCTCTTCCACAGTATCAAATTTTTCTTCCAGAGCATCAACTTTATCTCCCATGGCGGTTAGTTGATTCTCCATCATGGTTTTCATCGACGTTAGGTCACTTTTTATTTCATCTTGACTTGTAGTAATTTTAGCAGTTAAATCACTATTTAACTGTTCTTGGTTAGTCGCCAATTCATTTTTCACAGCATTAATTGCTTCCAGAAGTTGTTTTAATTGGTCATTCATTGCGCGAGTAATCACCATAAAAACTAAGTCTATAAATTCAAACAGTCTTTATGGAAAAAAAAATGTCCAAAGTCACACTTACTCCAAGAAAGTCCAGAAGAAGCCCCACGTTGGGCGCCAAATTGTAACGGATTCGGTGCGACTTCCACTTTCTTGAAATGAAGACACAGTTCTTGATAAAAGCACAGGAAATTTATTTACACTATGTACAGGAAAGATCGTCAACAACTGCTAAATTATTCATCAGCAATTAAGCAATTATCACACAACACCGTAAACTCAACGTTTACACACGTATTTACTTACAAATACGAAAACAACACAGCGAAATGCCTCGCAATAAACAGAGCAAAAATGCTCTCAGTTCGAAATATCAATCGAAACTCCACTGTTTATCCATCGCTAACGGCTTATATAGACACCGAAAAGAAATTTCTCAAATATTCCACACGCTTCTGTAAAGTAGTAGACCGTTATCAAATTTTATCAATGAACAAAAAGGAAATAGGGGTCGTATACTTTAGCCATATGAAAAAGGGGTTGTATATTCATTACGGGAAACTATTTACAGGTTACGTTACTACAATAATTACTATTTACAGGATTTGTAACAGTATGCTTTTTTATCACTTCTTAGACTTCAATACCCATTTTACCCCACAGGCTACCCATTTTCACCTACGTGGGGTAAAATGGGTATAGTAAAACATATAGTCATAAACATTCCTCTCAAAAATAAATTTGTATCAAATTATGTGTGAAAATCATTTAATTCTACTCTCAACATATGTAATGTATACATAAAACAAAAAAAAAATTAGAAACAAAATATTTTGACAAAAATATAAGAGTCAAAATCCAAAAGTAGGCTATTTTATACCCATTTTACCCCACCTGACCCTACTCCTTGCTATCTCTGTCTTTTTTTCCAAATTTTATCACTTTCTGACCACTTCTTCTTGGTGTTGCATTTTCAGTGTCGATCAGTGTATATATAAGTTGTTTTTTCATAATAGTATACATTAACTATAGCTTGTTTCTCTTCAATTTTTTAAATCTGTATTGCCTGTCTGTTAAAAACTAATTGAAAGATATGAATTTGTTCTAAGTTACAACCACCAAGGCGACTAGAATCCATCTTTAATGCGGGGGTCAGAACAGTTCTTACATGTATATAAAATACAGTCAATTTGCGATAACTCATATAATCCTTTACCTTAAAATTTTTATTGGGTCCAAAACTTGGGAAAACTGTGAGAACTTCCAATAACTCAAAGGTTTTAGCCAGTCACTTGGGAATTTGAGTTATTGAGAGTTAACTGTACTATTACTACTGGCAACTGCACTATTACTACTGTTAAATAAAAGAGTTCTGGGGGTTGACCCCTAATCCCCCTTCAGTACACCCCTAGTTATGAGTGTAGCTTTGCATTTAAATTTTTTTTACCTAAGTCAGTGGTATATGTTGTAGTTATTTACCAGGCTCGTAGATAGGAATTTTTTTTTTTTGGGAGGGACCAAAGACAAATATTATGAGAACTTTCCAATTTTAGCACAGAAAATATTCAAAAACTTGTCACAATGAGTAGTTTTAAATTTATTTTGGGAAGGCTCATGGATCCCTTGGCACTCCCCTTAATTTGTTATTTACTCTTTCCTTTATTCTTCTACATTCATGAATTCACCATGGGTGCCCATAGTAAGGGAGGAGGGGGGATAAGTGGGGGCTAGAAATTAGAACTTCCCAGCTTTTAGTACTTTTTTCTTTGAAAAATGTAAAAACATTTCTTCTCCAGCCATTAATGAATTAATTAAGTTATTAAAAATGTCAAAGTTTAATAACTCTAATCAGTACTGAAATCGGTTTCCATGAGGTTAATATCCTTCTAAACCATGGGAAAAATATCTGAGCCCTCCCCCCCCCCCCTTAAAATTTTGCATATGCCTATGAAATCGACCACAATACACTTTACTAGGAGAGTACAAACTTAACATTTAGATTTGTATTTCAATGTTGCACTGAATAATACTCTAAGTTAAAAAAGTACTTTAAAGGGATGAGATTTTTCTGGCTTTTGCCGGAATTCCAGCTTTTTCTGTTGGCTTTTTAAACCTTTCCTCCTTTTCCCCCTTTTTTTGCCTCTTTCAAGCCGTATTTTTCTCGAAAATCGGAAAAAAAAAAAACGATTTTTTAAAATTTTCGGTCTCCGATTTCTTAATCTTTCTATTTTCTCCCTTCGAATCTTAATCCTCCGCGATATCTGCCAAAAACGTATGTTTTGGAATCATGCCAACGACGTCAGACACGTGCTGCGCCGAAAGTTGCATGCCTCATTTGAGATTTCAATCTTTTTGCATCCTGCAAGTATTTCAATTATTTTTAATGTTGAGCGGTTTTTTACTATATGCTACCTCATATCTGCTTATTTTATTCATCATTTTCAATAATATTTTTATTACTTTAATTTATTTTAGAAAAAATGCAAAAGTTAATCAAAAAATGTGGCTTAACACCCACAGCCTCGAATGTTATTGAAACTTAGCATGGTTACTTTTTTTGTGTATTTAAGAAAGTAAAAAATATTTATTGTGAATCTCAAACGGTTTACAGCCTGTTGAAAGTTTTGTGATTTCATGAGGCAGTTGCAAGTTGTTCTTTTGATTCAAAAATCGTATTAGGAAGTTTTAAAAACAAATTTTGGGTTCCAATGGCAAGGAAAAAGATGACCAATTGTTTATATGCATATATATATTTATTTATTTTCAATTTTTACTATGAAAAGTATGTTCTACCACATAAAGAAATTTTAGATTTTTCTCTCTGTTGTAAATTTTTACTTTTTACAAACAGACCTAATTTTAAAATCTATGTTCTCACTCGTTTAAAAGTATAAACTCATATGTTTTTAATGAAAAAAAAATTATTTTTCTTTAAAATATATAAAAAGTTGACACTACTGTGTGATGCAGCCAAGATTGATCTCTGACTCTCCCAACCCTTTGTTCAAGGACTCAGGGGTTAGAAATTGCTGCCTCTTTTACAAAATTTAGATTTATTTAGGATTAAATACTCTTGCAAAAAATGGTGCAATGCAGCAAATTGTACAAAATTATTACTTATGCTTAACTGAATACGTATTACCTTTAAAGCTGGTAAATTAGCCTTTTTTTTTTTTGTTGAATTTTTGAATATCATGGCTTCCAGTTTCTATTTTGATGCAGTTTTGGATATCATCCCTTTCAAGATTTTTTTTTTTTTTTAGATATCATCCCTTTTATGAAATTTTTTTAGATTTCCTCCTTTTTACTCTCTGACCACTCTCATCCCTGACTTTAAAGTAAAAATTCAACAACATCCCTGTAAATAAAGCTAACTATTTTTGTCATTTCAACAAAAGGGTGTTTCTCCTAACGGTTTTTACTAGTTTTTTCATCTTTGGCAAAAACATGCTAACCATAATCAGTAGTGAACAAATTTCGCACAAAATTAAAACTGCATCAATTGCTTACAATCGGAGATATTGCTAAAGTTTTTTTTCAAGACGTGGAAAATACAGCTCAACATTTTTTAGAGTTAAATTAGTTTTTGAAGAGTGAAATATATGATGACAGTAAGATCATAACAGTGATCATTCTATAAAAAAGATAAATTTAAAAAATAAAACAAAAACTTAACTTTTTAAGTATGAGATGAAAGATGGCAGGGGAAAAAAAGATACTATTGGATTTATTTTATAATGTTTGGCATTTTGAATATGAAATAAAAATATCTATACAAAAAAAAGAAAGAAAGAAAATAGAACTACTTTTAAATATAATTTCTGAACATAAGTACCTGAACATAAGTACATAATTTCATTGTTAAAAAAGCAATAATATAGTGAAACTTACAGCTTCTCTTGTTTCTTCCAGGTTAGTACTCAATTCACCTGTAACAAGAGTTAACTGAAATTAAACTCATAACTTCATTTATCAATGTGTATTAAAAAATCACTTATAAATAAGATACTGTTCAAAGTAGGTTTCAAATTGTATGGATACCTATCAAATGATAACATAGGTTTACTGAAACGGAATTAAGAAAAATGTGAAGATCATCTTCTTGAGTCTGCAACTCCAATATAGAAAAAACTAAATGAAACAAAACATTTAATAAATACTACAGTAAGCCATCCAACAAAATATGCTGAAAAATGTCATCGTATGTTTTCAAAACAAACATCTTTACAGCCTAGAGCCCTATAGTAATCCAGGCCTGTTAGGAATCATATAGAAAGCAGGAGATTTTTTACTATGTTTTGCTTTTAGACAAATCGATTGAGTGTAAAAGTGACGAAAAAGCTGGTTTTACTAATGAAATTTTGTGAATCATCAATTTTAAAGATATGAAATTTTAACTTAAGAGTATGCTGTAGGATACTCAAAATATATAGGCACTTGCATTGTACCTGCACCTATATTTTTTCAAATTATAACTTTGTTTCCTATTTAAAAAAAAAAAATAATAATATACAAATTCACATTAAAAACCTATTAAAATTAAGTCTTTGGCTTTTACAACTTGGCTAAGTCTTTTAAAATCTGACCAATTAGTTGGCTAGGATTTTGAAATCCCTAGTGCAGGCCCGCTCTAAATTCAGTCTTAAAAAAGAACAACTTCCTATTGTGCAATTTCAATGAATAGAAAGTTGGAAAATGTTGAAACATTAAGAGTGCATCATAATACTATTCAGCAATATAGAAATTTACTGAATGTGAGACTGAATTAGAATCTATTTTTTAGTTTTGTTCAAGAGAAAAAAATATATATATTCCTAAAAACTTTGCAATGAACATGAAGAAGAAAGAACGTGTAAATAATTTACAAACAAGTAAAAATTTTTAACACAAGTTTTGCACAAAATTCTAGTCATCAGTTGTGCATCTTTTTAACGGAAATATTTCCGAAAAGGGCAATTCCATGGTGTCGGACGTTAAAAATGAAGAAAAATTTCTCAGTTTTAATTCCATTTGCCAAATATAAACTGTTCCAAAATGATCAAATTTATTTACAAGATACTTACTACATCCCACTGAATAAAAAAATCATGTTAGTTTTTCAAAAGATTCCTAAAGTATAAATTAAAAAAATTTAAAGACTTGGTGTCAGACGTAAACACACAAATAGTGAAATTGATGGTTCACTTAAAAATGATTGAAAGTCTTGAATTGGCTTACTTTTTAATTTTAAAAACAGCATAATTCTAAAGTACACTTATGATTGAAGCATATATTACAGTTTTCAAATGATAATATAAGGAATAAAATTATTTAAAAAAATATTTTTAGCTTGGTGTTGGACGTAAATTTTCGGTGTCGGAAGTAAATTGTTCATATTGGATGTAAACTATTGCTCTTAAATGTAAATACATAACAATGATTACTGTTATAAATATGTAAATTATGGGTTACATATACTGAAACAAAATTTACCAAGTAAATTCAAAAGTAGGGTTGATTGGGGGAAGTGGGACATTGGGGTAAGTGGGTCACCCCCCAAAAACTGAAATATCCATATGGTTTTTATACTTTTTTACATTGATCATGTCATAGTTCATCATAGTGATTAGTTTTGCATATATTTGGGTTAAGTGGAATTTTTTTTCTAGGTCAGAGAACTTAGTCAAAAAAAAAAAAAAAAAAAATCTGAACGATATTTTTTGGCGAGTTTAAGCAGCATTTTTCAATGAAGTGTTTCCCGGTTAGCATTTATTTTTTATGATCATTAAACATTCATGTACAGTTTAACTTAAAGTGCATAACTGCAGTCAGAATTTTTGAGTAAAATATTACTAAAAACTTTTAGAGGAGGGGCTCCACTTACCAAGTAAAATTTTGCTATAAGATGTCCCCACACTATGGGGTAAGTATTCCCCCCCCCCCCCCCCCCCGCTAACAGTGAGGATTTGAAAATCAAAAGCAACTTTGATGAAATATTTGTATTACTGAAATACAATACAACTATGATGACTTAGTAGGAATTGATAGTTCCAGGGTTGGCCGAATTGGACCCAATTGGGTTGGACCCAATGGGTTTTTTTGAAAAAACCCATTTAAAAAAACCCATTATTTAGCCCACTTTTGGGTTTTTCAAAATTTTGTGAGAAGTTTTTAAAAAAATAATTAATTTAAATACTTTCACAATTTAAACTTCTTTTTTATTTGTTCTTCACCACAGACAATGAACATAAAAAATGAATTTTGAGCTTTACTAGTATTTCTTAACTCTTAACGGCATTTAAAATATACTTCAAAGATTTTAAATAAATGTATTTAACTTTTTTCTTTAACTGGTCAATAAATAACTCAAATTATCTTGACCAAGTCCTGTCACATCTGATTTTCTCAATATTTGTACATTGTACAGAGGAAATTAATCTAGTTAAAAGGCTTTCATGTAAATTATTTTCGGCTAACCAACACGTCACAAATCTCGAATAAACACAAGGTAATTTTTTTGGAAATAAACAGATTTTTCAAACGGTCTACAGAAAACAGAACAGGTACAGTATTTTCATTATTTTACAAAAAAATTTAATATTTCTTACCCTGTACACAGAAAGATAAAAACAGGCAACATAAAATTCAAAGAAATGTCTTGATTAAGCTGGAATTCAGTAAAAAGGGATTTAAACTAATTGAGGTTCTACAGTAGTTTTGCATAACAAAATGAAATACTATAAAGTAAAATGCAAAAAAAAAAAAAAAATGTAGTAATTAAAAACGAACAATAGATTTTATCACTCGATAAGTAACTTTGCCTTAACTGTTGGTAATAATGAAAATTAAAAAAATCTGAAACTTTAACATTCTTGGGTTTTTTCGTCTTTTATACTTTTCTTCAGAAAACTCTGAATTTTAACTAGTTTTCCAGCTTTTTACCCGAAGATAATTTTTGCACTTTGTCCATATACTTATGCTACAATATGCTACGAGTGCCCCACATTTTCCCTAAAAAAAGACAAAAAAACCCACATTTCTTTTAAAAAACCCAACTTTAGTTGGGTTTTTTTTGGGTTTTATTTAAAAAAACCCAAAAAACCCTGGGTCCATGGGCTTTTTTAAAAAAACCCGGGTTTTTGCCAACCCTGGATAGTTCAGCTACAAAAGCTGGTGATTAGTTATTTGTGAAACTTACATGAAAGAAAACCATCAAGATTTATATAGGTTGAATGTTGATAATGATTCTTCCTTAGCGAACTTTACATAGACGCCGTCATTTATAGTGTTTCTAATTTCTTTTTACACTTATAGTTTTGGCAAATTTGTCAAAATTGATCTTAATCAACTGTATTACGTTTATTCAACACACCTTTTCTCAAAAGGGGTCCTACTTACCCCTATCAACCCTGAATGTATATACAATAAATTCACTAAGCTGCTTTTTATGTATGTTTCACTTCAACTTTAAAATTAAAGGCAAAAAAAGGAGAAACACAGTTGAAAACATATGCTATTTAAAGGAATGTAACAGTGTCGGATGTAAAATTTTCTTTACGTCCGACACCTAGATTTTAGTAAAAAATATTCACTTGTTACAAAATGAAAATAGGTTACATCAAAGAGATTGAAATTCTTACTTTGTACCCAAAAATACATGTATGTAGCTTTGAAATTATTGGCTCAGCATAATTAACTGCCCATTTTGGTGTCGGACGTAAAACACTTAATGTACCCCAGAGGAATTCTTTTACAAATCTAAATGAATTATATTTTTACGTATTTTTGGAGCATCACCAGCAACACTATGTATCTTTAAATGGTTATTCATCTCAATTCATAATATTAGCATGAATGTTTTGGAAAAAACAGAATTTCTTCTCGAGTCTCCAAATATGGCTTGAAAATACTCAAGATGTTGAACTTGGTTTAACCTGCTGTAACTTATTTATAACTGAAGTGATCAAATTTTAAACAGGCATTTCAAAATATACGACTCTTTACCTTTAAAATGACACCTCATTTGTTTACATATTTCAATTTTGAAAATTTAATCATCTGCTTGACCTACCTTATCATGGAACTGCCCAAAAGCATCAAAAGAATTATGTTCAAATTGTTCAATTTCTATGATCAAGTGATCAGGATTAGTAAAAAAGTTTCAGAACAAACGAGAAAAAGCTTGATTTTTTCTATAATCATTCCATTTATAAGCTTGAAAGTAATAAGTAAATTTTACACTTTACCTTGAAATCGCAAGAGAGCAATGTAAAAGGGTGCTAATACAACAGCTAAAAACAAACATACATAAATTCGGTAGCGTGTAATTGGAAGCATTTTTAATCATGGTAAGCTGTTCATCATAAAACTAGAAATGGCTCGTTTTCACACATGGTTATAATCAGACATGAAAAACAAAATCAATTTCACATCCCTAAATGAAAACAAAACATATATGGTTAAGTTGTCACTTCATTTCACTTCGTCTTCGTAAGGCACACTCGTTTACACAACAATCGATGGAGGACATCATTTTTATAGAGGAGAACAAATTCGCAACTCCAATAATCTTTTGGGGCGCTGCAGCCACTGTCTAATGGCGGGCGAAAAAGGTAAAACAAACACACGCCGCAACTTATAACTTGCTTTGACGCTTAGTGAATGACAGTAATTTTTCATCGTGTTTGTGGGAAGTCTTTCTTTTCTATTCTTCTGAATATACATTACTTCACAAACTGTCTGATGCCTGTAATTTGCCCCAAAGAAAACACGTGGAATGGAATGTTTTACCTTTTTCTTTAGTATTGTTAATCTCCGCAAGGTAGCGTATTCGAGTTCTAGGGTTGCGAATGTGAATGGCAACTTACGAATAGATAAATCTGTAATCTAAATTTGAAATAATAATGAATTATTGATTCATCAGCAGTATATGAAACGGACTAATCGCACTCAAAAAAAGAAGTTATATGATCGCACGAAAGATGCGTACAACTCATTCGAAACTCCAGCGCTCGAATACGCTACCTTGCGGTGATTTACAAAACTGCAAATGAAACTAAAACATTGCCACGTTGCGTTCCATGTGTGTCTGTTGACGTAAACACAGGCAGTTTGTTCTGAGTATTTATTAAAGCAATCGATGTGTCTTAGTTTGCTTTCAGCTACAGAAATTAATTCGTCCCTTAGTAGTATTCTCGAGCTCCTCAAAATAATGTTAGTTTTCATTATTTCTTTCAAAAAAGTATTAAATGGTGGAAGCGTAAACAAGAAAACTCTGGATTAACAAAATTGGATAACGTTATTAAAAACTAAAACAAACGCATGTGGTAACGAAGAAAATGCTAAAAGTGTTGTGATTTTTGTTCTTATATATGATTTTTTCACTTTATTCATTTGAAAAGATTTTTCAAAATCTTTTAGTTATTCTGACCCATATAGAAAGAGATTAGAAACCAAAAAGTATTACGAAAGTAAACAGTTAATGCAGAACACACAGTAAGTTGTTCTGAAGCAGCCATTTTCACGATGTTGAATTCGGAATTCATAAATTTTTGGTTCGCTTCGAACGGCATTTTCATTTTGTACCGTTTTTTCTATACATTAGTACATATTAAGTTCAGTTTCGTGACATTTCCGGCATTTGTTGACATTTTTGTCACATAGTGCACATACGTGGCAGACTGTCAAGAGTAACGTTTAACACTAGATAATTTATTTCTATGAATATATGATTGGATATCTAAAGAAATCATGCATTTAATTCATTCGTCATGGAAATGATTTACCTGATATGCGAAATCTTGTCAAGATACATTATTCTTTCACACAATTTTAAAACCATAACCCTATAAACAGATTTTTGGCGAACTTTTATTTTTTATTGTTCAAATTCTTAACGTTCTTTCTGGATTTTTCAATCTGTTCTGCGATAAATATTTTCAAGAAAATTTATTTGCATACTGTCTATTTCAGTAGGATACTGTAGTAACAAAGGTTATTTAAATCATTTATGTGGAATTAGGTTAAGGAAAAGTGTCCAGTCAATGTTGTTAAGTTCGTTTTTTTTTTCATCGAATTGAAAAACTGATATTTATTCCAATTCACTCAGAACAAAATAAATAAAATGTGTACTCACAGTTTATATATGGTGGTAGTTTTCTTTTCAGTTGATTAACCATTATTTCTTTTTACTTATCGAATTCTGTAATCTTACTATCATTTTATTCCACTCATGATAAAAATTAAAAATGGTTTAACTAAAAACGCGAAATCTCGCCAAGGCTACTTTGCTCGCACAATTCAAAAACTATAACCCTAAACAAATTTGGCGAAACCTTTCAGCTGAGAATAAAAGGATTTAAAGTAAATTCTTTCTCGGTTAAACATTTTTCATTTTGTTCTACGATAACAAATTCAAGAAAATATTTTGCATACTGTCCATTCCAATTAAATGCTGCTGTAAAATATGATTAGTTAAATTAAGTTAAGATTTAAAAAAAACCTCATATTCTTACAAATTCATACAAAACAATAAAAAATACCTGGTATAACTCTATCCAATTTTGTCAATCCAGAGTTTTCTTGTTTACGCTTCCACCATTTAATACTTTTTTGAAAGAAATAAGGAAAACTAACATTATTTTGAGAAGCTCGAGAATACTACTAAGGGACGAATTAATTTCTGTTGTTGAAGGCGTTCTTAGACATGTTGAATGCGTTACTCAGAACAAACTGACCGCGTTTACGTCAACAGATACACGTAGAGCGCAACGTGGCAATGTTTTAGTTGCATTCGCAGTTTTATAAATCACCGCAAGGTAGCGTATTCGAGCGCTGGAGTTCCGAATACAAGGTAAAATTTTTTATTGTTTTGTATGAATTTGTAAGAATATGGGAGTTTTTTTAATCTTAAATTAATTAAACTTACCATATTTTACAGCAGCATTTAGTTGGAATGGACAGTATGCAAAATATTTTCTTGAATATATTATCGTAGAACAAAATGTTTCACCGAGAAAGAATTTACTTTATTCTTTTTATTCTCAGCTGAAAGGTTTCGCCAAATTTGTTTAGGGTTATAGTTTTAGTATAGTGCGAGAAAAGTAGCCTTGGCGAGATTTCGCGTTTTTAGTTAAACCATTTTTAATTTTTATCATGAGTGAAATAAAATGGTAGTAAGATTACAGAATTCGATAAGTGAAAAGAAATAATGGTCAATCAACTGAAAAGAAAACTACCACCATATATCCGTGAGATTTTCGTTGATGATTTGCATAACATGACACAATTAAATCGTAACTCAGAAATTAGAAAAATCGAAACAGAAAACTTTTAAATTAACCGATTCGGGAATTCGAGAGAAATAACTCAGCTACAAATGGAAAACAATAAGCGCTAGCCAAGCACGGCAAAAAAGTATCATCTTCTTTCGATAACAATTTGTAATGTCATATTGAATTTTCTAGCATTAATTGTTATTCTTGTCAGGCCACAATTATTATTTAGTTTTATCAAGAATTGATAAATATCGAATTCAACATCGTGGAAATAGCTGCTTAGAACTACGAACTACGTAGTTTGCATTAATCTTTGATGTTTAGTAATGCTTCTTGAATTCTCATTTCTTTCTACGTGGGCCAGAATATCCACAAGACTTTGAAAATTAATTTAAAAAGAATAAAGCGAAAAAATCATACGTGCGAGCAAAAATCACAACACTTTTAGCATTTTCTTCGTTACCATGTGCGTTTGTTTTAGTTTTTAAGTCCGCCATTAGACAGTGACTTCAGTGCTCCCTATAGTTCGTCGGAGTTGCGAATAGGAAATTTAAAAGTACACCCAAGACGGAAGTAGGAAGTTAGTTTCGTTTTCATAAGCGGTCTTCCCACAAAGCTTACGTTCGACGAGCACGGCCGGTTGGTTGATCACGTGACAACAATGACGTTAGTGGTTAGTAACCGGTTTTTCACGAAATAATGCAGAAATGGGAAGATTGGGCGCCGACTATTGGGCGCCGGGAACTTTGGGCGCCGAGCATTTTGGGCGCCGGAAACTTTAGGCGCCGAGCACTTTGGGCGCCGAGCATTTTGGGCGCCGGGAACTTTGGGCGCCGAGCATATTGTGCCCAGTATTCCCGGGGCATAAAATGCTCGGCGCCCAATGTTTCCGGCGTCCAAAATGCTCGGCGCCCAATGTTCCCGGCGGCGAATTTTGAAACGCTCTCAATGCTTACATTACGGTAGCTACCGGTCAGTTAACCACGTGATAGCTAATGGTAACCGGTTGATCATAGAACGCTGCGGTTAGTAACCGGTCGACCGGTGAGGTTCGTCGAACGCAAGGAATGCTTGTGTTCGCCGAGCTCAACTGGTAGCTACCAGTTAATTGATCACGTGACATCTAATGATCACGCAGCGGTTAGCAACCGGTTACTCAGTGGTCGACCGGTTAGGATCGCCAAACAAAACCAATTACAGTACATTGGCAAAATGAGAAATAAAAACAAGCGCGTTCTATTAAACAGCATGGTGACCTGGATACATTAAAGCAACCCCGAGTAAAATGTAAACAGAGCCGCCCCTTTAAATTGTGAGGTAGAAATTGCAATGCGAAATATTGCTGTTTAAAGTTTTAGTTCGTTTTAATTTCACGATTTACTGTTTTTTTGTTTTGTGAAATATTTCCGCTTTCGTAGGGTTTCTTCTGAATCTTAATTTACGTCTGTATTGTTATTATGTTTGGAACCCTTTCCCCCAACTACCAATGACTTCTGAAGTGCTCCAAATTCAGAGTTAATTACAATATAATATGAATAGCAACCCCTTCTGCAAGTTTTCCGGATTTTTCGCATGCCATGAATGTAAGGGAAAAAAACGGAAACGAACAAGTTCAAAGGGTGCAAGAATGCACTAGCCAAGGGCACTCACTTTGGCTCGTCTCCCCCCTCTAACTTAACTATCACAGGTGCTATGAATTCAAAGTCAATTATACAATATTTGCTGTAAACTTCTTTGATAGGGAACATTTTAATATAATTAAGAATTTAATTTTTGGTGCAATCTGCAAATTGTTATCAATTATCAGTTCATTCAGGCAAAATTAACAAGGCCAAAAAAAATTTTTTTTAGAGCTTTGAATATATTATTATCATTAGCATACAAATGAACTCACACCTATTAGACTATAATGATTTAGTACAGTTAAGTAGTGACACAAGCTCGGAGCATAAAACAATCGAAATGAAAAAGCTTACAGTTCCTGGGGCCAATGACTACTGATTGCGAGTAGTTGGTGGTAGCCAAAAAGTGTCATTTTAGTTTTTTCTAGGAAATGGGGGGGGGGGGAGTGAGCAAAGGCTGACACTGGTCGCACAAATTCTCACCAGCCCCACAGAGCATAGGAGCAGTGACTCAACATCTTCCCACTCATCCTTTCCCCTTTTTATTTTTTTTTTATAAAACTAAAAACTGAGACAGATGAAGGTGAAATTAAATTAAATGAAAAGGATTATATTCTTTCCTGAGATAAAATGTATTTCTTAGATCATTAAATGGTAGTATTTTTTACAGATTTTCTCACGACATTTTTATTGTTAAAAAACTTTATGAAATAACTAAAATCTTCAACATATTGTTCAGAGAAAAACCAATAAATTAAAATATCAACAACATAAGAGAAGCGCACTCAGATTGTATTTCAGTTACTATTCTCAAGAATATAAAAAAAAAATCAACAGTCAAAGAAACTCATTTTGAAACAGCATGTATTATCTACCATGTTAAAATCTGCTCTGCGTTTCTTTCAATGCAGGGGCGTAGCTAAGGGGGGGTTTTGGGGACAAAACCCCCCCCGAAAAGTTAGTCTCAAAAAAAAAAAGAGATAAAGAAGAGAGAAGAGAAAGAAAAAAAAAAGAAGAAAAGGAAAAAATTCCAAGCGATTACACACACACACACATATATATATATATATATATATATATATATATATATATATATATATATATATATATATATATATATATATATATATATACATACATATATATATATATATATATATATATATATATATATATATATATATATATATATATATAGAGAGAGAGAGAGAGAGAGAGAGAGACAGATATAAAAGAAGTAACCCCCCCCCCCCCCCCGAAAGTCGGGTCTAGCTACGCCACTGTTTCAATGTGAGTTTATTGCGAATGTTTACAGCAAGCAGAATTTTCCAAACATAACAACAATACAGACGTAAATTAAGATTCAGAAGAAACCCTAAGAAAACGGAAATATTTCACAACACAAAAAACAGTAAATCGTGAAATTAAAACGAACTAAAACTTTAAACAGTAATATTTCGCATTGCAATTTCTACCTCACAATTTAAAGGGGCGCACAGTGTGGCATAGTGGGCAAAAATCCACCGAACTCGCGGGTTTTGAGCTAGGATCTTCTATTATGACTCAAAATGCGGCAAAATTCTTCGACTATTTCGTAGTGGTGCTACAATTTTGAATTTCTGACCCCCCTAAGCCCCGCAGAGCTCAGAATGGACCCAAGTCGTGATTTTGAAAACTAAAAAGTATGACCATATTTTTTCCCTGATATGTGGCTCAATGCTTAGTATAAATCGAGGAATCGGATGATAAAACACAACTTTTGATCGCTGCCGGGTGTTTAGAAATGCTTTTTTCCACCGTATATGTCATTAAAAACATTATTTTTCAGGTTTTTCCTTTGAAAAAATGGGTTTTAACGGTCTTCACACATCACCCGCGCAAGAACAAATATATATTTTAATTCCAATCTGCAAGTTTTCAATAATTTTCCAAAGTTCAAAAAGCAAAAACCTCCCTAAAACACCGAAAAATTGCCCTAAGTCCGAATTTCAGCTCGAGATCCTACCATTGTCCACGGGAATGCACCTGTGCACTAGCGGCAAACTGCTTATTTTATACGTATACATTTATATGTATACATTTTGAGAATAAATCATCTGCGTTCGAATGAAGACCTTTACATTTAAAATTTCTGAATGCTTTTAATGTTTTTAAGAAAATTTAATATATTAAAGTAACAGTTGAGCAAATGTGTAGACGCAAAATTAGTATGTTTGTCTGTTTCCTCGGAATAATCGTAATATTTGAATTGTAACGGCATGTTCACTCTTTTACATAAGTATAGAAAATAGTAAACTTTGTCCTCTGTTACATAAATAAGTATTTAAACAAATAATGTAAATTAGATTTTTTTAAAATTAGTTTTTGCGTATAAGACCAACAAAACAACATAAATTTTAGTATAAATTCAATTAAAATTTATAATAAAGTTAAAATAACATCTCTTTACTGTTTTTCATACAGAAAGTGAAAGTTAATGGACATATATTTGTAAATATTTGTTTTTTAAATTAAATAGAGTGAAGTAAAATCATATAATTTCATTAATCCTTTCATCCCTACCTTAAATTTAGCTGTATTATAACCTATAAATGATGTTGTTAGGAACAAATCTGGGCTAAAAGGGTTCATCTGAGCATTAATTGTTTAGTTTAAAACACATTAAAGTTTTAACATGTGTATTGACATTTTAAGTTAGAATTCCAACAAAAACACTTACGTAAAAGAGTGAACATGCCGTTACAATTCAAATATTACAATTATTCCGAGGAAACAGACAAACATACTAATTTTGCGTCTACACATTTGCTCAACTGTTACTTTAATATATTAAATTTTCTTAAAAACATTAAAAGCATTCAGAAATTTTAAATGTAAAGGTCTTCATTCGAACGCAGATGATTTATTCTCAAAATGTATACATATAAATGTATACATATAAAATAAGCTGTTTGCCGCTATTGCACAGGTGCATTCCCGTGGACAATGGTAGGATCTCGGGCTGAAATTCGGACTTAGGGCAATTTTTCGGTGTTTTAGGGAGGTTTTTGCTTTTTGAACTTTGGAAAATGATTGAAAACTTGTAGATTGGAATTAAAATATATATTTGTTCTTGCGCGGGTGATGTGTGAAGACCGTTAAAACCCATTTTTTCAAAGGAAAAACCTGAAAAATAATGTTTTTAATGACATATACGGTGGAAAAAAGCATTTCTAAACACCCGGCAGCGATCAAAAGTTGTGTTTTATCATCCGATTCCTCGATTTATACTAAGCATTGAGCCACATATCAGGGAAAAAATATGGTCATACTTTTTAGTTTTCAAAATCACGACTTGGGTCCATTCTGAGCTCTGCGGGGCTTAGGGGGGTCAGAATTTCAAAATTGTAGCACCACTACGAAATAGTCGAAGAATTTTGCCGCATTTTGAGCCATAATAGAAGATCCTAGCTCAAAACCCGCGAGTTCGGTGGATTTTTGCCCACTATGCCACACTGTGGGGCGGCTCTGTTTACATTTTACTCGGGGTTGCTTTAATGTATCCAGGTTACCATGCTGTTTAATAGAACGCGCTCGTTTTTATTTCTCATTTCGCCAATGTACTGTAATTGGTTTTGTTCGGCGATCCTAACCGGTCGACCACTGAGTAACCGGTGCTAACCGCTGCGTTCTATCATCAACCGGTTACCGTATTAATATGAAGCACGTGATCATTAGATGTCACGTGATCAATTAACCGGTAGCTACCAGTTGAGCTCGGCGAACGCAAGCATTCCTTACGTTCGACGAACCTCACCGGTCGACCGGCTACTAACCCCAGCGTTCTATGATCAACCAGTTACCGTTCTAAGCAGTTGATTGGAGCACGTGATCATTAGCTGTCACGTGGTTAACTAACCGGTAGCTACCGTAACGTAATCATTGAGAGCCTTTCAAAATTCGCCGCCGGGAACATTGGGCGCCGAGCATTTTGGGCGCCGAGCATTTTAGGCCCCGGGGGGCACAATATGCTTGGCGCCCAAAGTGCTCGGCGCCCAAAGTTCCCGGCGCTCAAAATGCTCGGCGCCCAAAGTTCCCGGCGCCCAAAATGCTCGGCGCCCAAAGTTCCCGGCGCCCAAAGTGCTCGGCGTCCAAAGTTCCCGGCGCCCAATATGCGGCGCCCAATCTTCCTAGACCGAAATAATGCTTCATCGAACGCATTCGGTTGATCACCGGTTACTTGCGCAGACGAATAACACGCAGGTGAAAAATACTTATTATTGGTCAAAAATGTCACGTGGTTCCATCAACCAATGAATCAGCTAAAGTTGCGGTTTACCGGTAGATCAACCAGTTAGGTTCATAGAACGACCTCGGAAGCAACCAGTTAACCGGTGGCTCTCAAGAACGCTGCGGTTGGCCACTGGTCTATCGGTTGAGCTCGTCGAACGCAACCAAAGTGTCCGCCCATTTTTTTGATTTCTTCAACATGTGATTGTCTTTGTAAACTTTCCCCGGTCTAAAATTCAAAGAGTACTACACTTCAAATAATAATCTTTATCTAGGATGATCATTCTCAGTCGGATTTCACGGTAGTCCCCAAATTCGCATTTTCTTGGCTCAAAGTCCACACACACACACACACACACACACACACACACACAAAAAAAAAAAAAAAAAATATTTGCGGATGCAAAAAGCTTCGAAATTAAAAACTTCGCTTTGTGTTATGATTGCATATTAGTTTATATTAATTATTGCCCTGTAGCGCTAAAAACAGTTTTATTTAATAATCACTGACGGAAGTATGTGCAGGATGGTTCCTGTATCGGGATACCTTTGCCGCCACCTAATAAGATAGGGGGCGGATTTTAGCGGCGGTAAATTTCGCTGTGTCAAAAATAACAAATATTTTTCTTTTTTAATCGACTTCAAAAAGGAGGCGGTTATCAGTTCATACCGTATGTACGTTTTTTTTTTTTTTTTTGAGCAATCACGATTGCTTATTGCTTTCATTTGACTGTTTTTGGCGTGCTATCATTTTTCCCACCGGCGCGGCGCCACCCTCTGCCAGCACCACCCGTCGCGGCGGCCGGCCTCACGATGCTGCTCCTCTAGCGAAAACCGTCTCCAGGTTGTGTCCATATCCTACACACACACGCATACATACACGCACCAACACACACGCACACACATACACCACCATACACACACATACCTCTACACACATACACCACCATACACACACATACCCCGACACACAGACACATACACACACGCATGCATACAGACACCTACACATACACTCAAATACACACAACTGCCCACACATTCATGCCTGCACACAGACACAAACACATATGCTTACACACACATACACAGACCCCACCCCCACGCACACAAACACTCATACACGCAACTACCCACACACTCATGACTGCACACAGACACAAACACACATCCCTACACACATACACACCCCCCCCCCCACACACACACATACAAACACACTCGTGATTGCGAAAAACATAATTTGAATTCAAGATGACAAAATTCAAATTAATTTTTTCATTTTTTTTTGTTTGTCCACTCATAGCGTCTCACTTAGTGAACCGATTTTGATGATTCTTTTTTTAATGGATAGAGGATGGCTCAACTTAGGTCCCATGACTTTGTTTGACCAAATTTGTTCTTTATAAAAAAGTTATGCGCAAAAAACAGTAAATTATATGCAATTTCCCTATTAAATGATTAAAATGATATTGTAGCGAAGTTCGTACTTTTCGTCCGTGGATAACGGTGGCTCAGTGGTAGAATTCTCGCCTCCCACACGAGCGACCCGGGTTCAAATCCCGACTAGGACAAAGTGAATTTTACTAAAATTTCGTTTCTACTGTTTCCCGTATTTTCTCGAATGTTCTATTAATTTCTGTATCTTTCCAAGTCTGGAAAGTTCCAGCACTTTCTCAAGTTGTATATAAGGAGATGTAACGTTCATTCGTGGTTCTGAATAAAGATCTCGAGTTGAGACTAACGAGTATTTGCTTGGCTTTCACATTGTCTTCGCTATCTTTATCTATGCGACAATATGAAACTCATTGTTATAAAAGTTTGGTGCCATATAACAGTAACATTAATAGTAATTGTAATGATAATTTTGAATAAAGGCTTTTCTAAAGCAATACAGTGATATAGAGCCGAACTTCTTACAAGGTAACTTACTTTTACTGAAATATCTACATTTACACTAAAAAGAATAAAATAGAAAAATTTTGAAAAAAAAAAAAAACCACTTCAAAATTGCTCTAAAAAGTGAAAAATAATTTTATTCTTTAAACACCATCGATAATACTTTTAAACATAATTTTTGAAGTTGGCGCATAAACAAAAAGTAAAATCCATTGTAACTATGCTTCGTTCATATTTTTATCAAAAAATCATCCAAAGTTAGGAACGAAACATTTATATCGTTACTCAAATATGCTGTCATCAATGCGTAATGCATGTGGTAGTGAAGAAACTGGACCTGGTTAAATTTATACTTGTAGTTGAGTTATGGCTGTGAATGATTTTATCGGTCGTTTTTGCGCCAACTTCAAAAATTATGTTTAAAAGTATTATCGATGGTGTTTAAAGAATAAAATTATTTTTCACTTTTTAGAGCAATTTTAAAGTCGGTTCTTTTTTTTTTTTTTTTTCAAAAATTTTTTTATTGGGTTAAGATGTACTATGACGGATATATAGTGGTGGGTAAAACCAGGACGAATGCACCGCAGGAGGCAAATAAAAATGTGGAGCAAGCTCAAGCGTGGATCTAAAGCAGGTCATGATCCCCTTTGATGAAACCGAATAGGTATTAAAATTATGGTTTTAGGTTTTTCTTTTTTCTTCAAATTTCCGGGGAGATTGCCATCTGTACGCCCCTCTCTAATGTCACTGAAGTTAACTAAAAATTGCATTTTTAGGATTTCAGTTTAGTACATTTTTCATAGGAAAAACGCTTACCTACTCCACAAACAGCTTAAAATGGTGGTTTTGGCTTCAACTACAAGTAATTACCGATTCGGAACCTACCCCGTTATACTTTTTCTAACGTAGCTATACAGATAGATTTTAGTTTTATAAGCTCCTGGTGGATCTGTCACCCTTCCCTAATAACGAAAGATATCAATTACCATGTACAGGAAAATTGCCCAAACCACCTTTTCATTAACGCCAAAAAATAGCCTAAAAGTGCATATTTAGGATTTCAATTTCGAAACATTTCTGAAAGAGAGCACCCAAATCCTCCCCGCAAACTTCAGAGTAAAGAAAAAAATAGAGAATCACCGAACCCTGTCCTTCTTCCTAAAACGTCGTCAAAGAGAGCCTAAATTACGTTCGTTACATTTTAATATTCGAAAATTTCCTTCAGTGAGTATCACGAGTACCTCCCTTTTCCTTTAAGTTGCTCCCAAAGATAGACCGAAATTGAGTCTTTGTAATTTAAATTTCGAAAAAAAAATATCCGATTGATTTACCTGAGCCCCCTCCTTTCGTCCCAAAACATAGCTACCGCAGGGAACATTGGGCGCCGAGCATATTGGGTGCCGGGAGCATTTGGCCTCGGCGCCCAAAGTGCCCAGCACCCAAGCAATGTTCCCGGCGCCCGAAGTGCTCGGCCCTCAATGTTCCCGGCGCCCAAAATGCTCCGTGCCCAATATTCCCGTCCCCCAAAATACTCGGCGACCAATGTTCCCGGCGCCCAATCTTATTCCTAGACCACTCGCAGGTGAAAGCAGGTCCAGTCTATTACCTGATAGTGGACGGACAACTGATCTGGCGTGAGGAGTGGTACTGCATACAGGCCGGCAAACATAAAAGAAAGGGACCAATACTCTACAGGTTGTGTCATGGTGTGATTGGGATCATGAGCAATGGCCGTACGCCGCTCTAAAAGAAACTGGCTAACCAGCTACACATTAATATTGTTCTGCTGCCTCATATTCACATGTTCCATGGTGCTGTGGGTGATAATTGGTTTTCATGAATGACAATGCTACACCACCTACACCATCGAACAGTCGCTGTCGCCGAACAGGAGTGTCTACAGAGCAAGGATATTCAACGTATCTTATGGTTAACTTCGTGTCAAAGCTTTTAGTGTTGGGGGGGGGGGAGACTGCAGTGGGGCAACGCATGTAAACGTCGCCCCAGGCGCCACTAGGTCTGGCCCGCCCTGGTATGTATACATTATGATAGTGGTATAGCCAGAAAAAAATTAGAAGGGGGATATGCTTGATTTTTTTAGGAGGGGGAGGTATATGGGAAATCTTATGAGTTATCTATGTTCCAAAAAAAGGGGGGGGGGATTTAAGCCATGTGTAAAGCCATTAAAACGTACTTACTAAACTTGTAGTGCTTATAAAAGTTTGCTCCACTGTTCCCTCATTTCCCAACGCATTATAATTAGCTATCGATTCCGATCTACGTAGCTGTCACTTTTAAAAAATTGTTTTTTGTTTTTTTTGTACCTTTGAGAAAAAATAAACAAATCATTAAAAAATGTCTTTGGAAGTTTCCAAAATTCACTTAGTTTAAACCTTTTTTTAAATTTCACTCTCTACACTTCTAGGTTTCGGTGATTTCGTGGATCCAAACTCACCGCCATGATCTGGTCTTAATGTGCGACTAATTACCATCTGTAGGGCACATGTCTATATATATATATATATATATATATATATATATATATATATATATGCGGCAACAAATATTGACAACTCAACTTTTTGCTATTGAAGTGAAGTGAAGCGCTACGTCTTGTCATTGCGTCATGTTACTCGCGCCTCGCACTTCTACGAATCACGTGTAGATAATCCTTAGAATTTTTACCATTTTCTTTTCCCTTCTTGTATTGTCCAAAAATGTTTGAATAAATGTGTCACTTTTGTGTAACTTCGTTTTCTTCATGAACATAACACGCCAACCTGCCGTAAATTGGTGACCTGAGGACTTTAAAGAAAGTGTGTGCATTTAATGTTATTTGGATGCAGCCTTAAGAATGCCGTGTTAATGAAGCGTTTGGCGTCATTGTTTTCCTGAGGACTTTGATTAGTAAGTTTTTGCATTTGGAGCTACTACTGTGAATTAGCGATGACTGCTCCCGATCAACAAAATCAGGTTGCAAAAGTTGCACTTCGCATCCCACCAAGTTTTGCCTCTGGTCCTCAAATTCCTGTTGGACAACCTCATCAATCAATGCCGCAAAGTCAAGCAGTCAGTGGAAATCAACCTCATGGGCCTGGAGTTAGTAGGGGAAAAAGGAGAGTTTTGCTGCAGCAGGCGCAGCTGCATTGTGCAATTCGGCTGCGCCTCCCAGATCCGCCTCCTGATAGCCGACTGTGACCTCATGGCTGCGCCTCCGTGTAATCTTTGTAGAAGATTACGGGGGTATTTTCGCGCATTTCGTCGTTTTTCGCGCGTTTTCGGACTTAGTCATTTTTTTTTCTTATAATCTTTTACGAGGATATTTTCGCGCATTTATTTTTTTCCCCCGCGTTTTTGAACTTCGTCACCTTTTTCTCATAATCTTTTACGAGGATATTTTCGCGCATTGTTTTACTCTTTAATTATTTATTTATTTATTTATTTTTTTCAAGCTTTATTGTTTTTTCGCGATTTTTAGACTTTGATTATATTTTTAGGAATTCAATTATTTTTCAAGATTTGTTTTTTGAACTTAGGTTATTTTCATGCCTTTCACACTTTGATTTATTCATATATTTCAATCTTTATCATTTTTACATTTAAAATTATTTTCGTGCTTTTTGAACTTCATAGTTTTTCTCACTTAGTTTATTTTCAATCATTTTCGAGCTTAGATTCTATTCGTTAGGTTGATTTATTTTCTTGCTTTGATAGAATATTTTTCACGTTTTTGCAAATTTTCAAGCATTTTAGAGTTCGAAGATTATTTTTGCCGTTTTAGTCTTTGACTATTTTAACGTAAATATTTTTTGAACTTTGATTTATTCATACATTTCGAACTTTTTCTTTTTTACAACTTAGTTTATTTGCACATCTTTCGAACTTCATAGTTTTTCTGAGTTTATTTTCAATTATTTCATAGTTTATCATTCTTTCATTCATTTTGAACTTTAACGTTTTTTTTCCCTGTCATTTAGACTTTTAATTATTTTTTTCACTATTTTAACGTTTTTCAATTATTTTCTCACATTTTTAGTCTTTAACTATTTTTACACTTTTTAGTCTTTAACTAATTTCAAGCATTTAAGACATATATTATTTTTTCGCGATTTCGATTTTCTTTTTTAGTATATGTTAGAGTTTGATAATTTTCTCGCTTGCTTTACCTTTATCCTTTTTTTCCCCCCGATATTTTTAAACTTAGAAATTTTTTACAAGTAGTGACAGGAATCGAACCTTCAAATTTTTCGAAACGTTATCATGTCTTCAATTTTTGCAGTCATGTCAAACTTGCAATCAATTTACTCGTAGTAGTAATTAACACTTATCATTAACAAATTTTCACGGATTTTAAAAAATCAACTTAATTTTTTCCAGTAAGCAAATTTCGCACTCAAGTTACATTCCAACACTGCATATATACGTTTCAAGAGTTTCATTGAATTTATCACATTCCATTTAATTAACTCTAATAATTACTTTTTCATTTAATCAACTCTAATAATTACTTTTTCATTAATACTTAACTTAATCATTTTATTATACATTTATTCCAGTTACAAAATTATGCTTAAAAGTTATTTATTTTTCTTAGCACAAGAGATTTTAACATGTTCCTACTAAAATGCTTTTCACTCTAGTTTGAGTTTACTAAAATAGCAACTCATTTACGATTTAGATTCATTTAATTGTCTTTGATTCTTTTTCATTATTATTATTTTACTTTATCACATACGTTATTATTTTCATACATTTATCCATTTAATTTTCCAAAATCTATAATCAATTTACTCTTCGTATTAATTAACACTTATCACTATCAAATATTTTCATGAATTTTAAAAATTATCTTAAATAATTTTTTACTGTAACCAAATTTCCCACTTAAGTTATATTTTATCACTACATATGCTTTTCCTGAGTTTCATTTAATTTATCGCATTTCATTAAATTAACTCTAATAATTATTTTTTATCGTCGATATTTAAGTTAATCATATTTTCCTTTCTTTATTTTTTTTTCATGCAAACACTCTTGATGGAATAAAACAAAATTTTCAACTTTCATGAATTAAATCCCCTCTGACTATTTTATTTTACTTTACAATATTCTCACGCATTTTACTATTTTTCATACATTTACCAAAAGTGATGAAAAATGTTCCCGCTATTATATTCAAAATACATCATATTCAATATAGTTATTTTCGAAGACGAGAGTTTATAGCTTTTCCAAAATATTACTTTACAACCAACTAATTTCATTAACAGAATTTTCATTACAATTTATTAATTTCAGGTTTATTTAATTATTTTTACCTATGGTAAAATTAAACACATCACATAAAAATGTTGAACATGCAAATTGACATGAGATGCGAAAACGTCATCGGCATTCGATGTGATGTGAAAACCTGCTACCATCTTAAAATTACTCGTAGTAGGTCAGGATGAAGTTGGAAGTCAAAGTGTTGGCATTTTCTAAAAATCTGAATACTGTGGAAAACAACTCAACTCTGCTCAAAAGTTCGTGTGATATTCTATGACGTCAGTAGCAAGAGACTTATGTACACTTCTCATTGGTTAAAGTGAATATTCATTGGTTTCTAGTGGATGTTTGGAGAATCATTTTCAGAGTGATTCTGAGCTTTGAAAGACGTCGTGAAATTTTATTCTATGTACTTAGGATTTTTCTTCACCCGCTAGTGTTAAAACCTAGTTTGATTTATTTTTTAAGTTCACAGGAAGTTATTTTAGTATTGTGACTCCTAATCCTATGAGAGTTAAGAATGACTAACGCTGGTGAAAATCATTCTGAAACTTTGAAGCCTGAAGATGAACAGATGAATGCAACGAACATGAAAATGAACATTGAGGCTTCTCCGCAGCCTGATGATATGATACATTTGGGTGATTGTATTTTCACTTTAGTGAATACTTTTCGGAAACGTACACGCGTGCATATTAGAAGATATACGTGTGGGAAAGATGGTATTCTTCGACCAACTAAGGATGGTATTTCCTTAGAACCAGATGTGTGGAGATCACTTATTTCAAGCCAACGTAAAAATATAAATCAAAAATTAATCGAAGACCGTGATTTCGCTTTTGTTATAAAAAAGGACTTATGTGTATTCGTCGAGAGTGCGAATGGTAACATCTGTGTTAGTGCGCAAAGATTGTTCAAACTGAAACGAGAAGTGTTCCAGTTGACGCCTGATAGAGTTCTACTTTGGGAAAGCCAGATTGACAAATTGTGTTACGCGTCCCCTTGTATCTTACGTAGTGTCAAAGACAAACTTATGACTTATACTCTAAAAGAGTACATCCTTTCGGAAATTGAGAAAAAATATCCCTGTGATTGTCGATGTGATAAAATCAGCACATATACATCACAAGAAGTTGGTAAATTGGCTGATTCTCTAAATAAGTGTCTATTTGATGAGCTCATATGCAACATAAACTACCTTTCTAAAAAAGAATGTGTGGATTGTAAAAATGGATTCATTTTTTACATGAGAGTGCATGAATGTGAATCATTAACAAGGGGTCGAAAGTTCGACACTTTTTTCGAACAGGCTCTTTATAATGTTAATTGGGAAAACTTGACTCGTGACTTCGTTACTTTGAATGTTGATAGTCCATGTTTAAAATGTCATGTGTCTGATTTATTTGATGCAATCGATGTTAAAAATATGCTTGAAAGTTTTGAAGAGTTTTACTTAAAGATGTAAGTTTATTTAATTGTCTTTTACTGTGTGTGTGAATAAATTGTGTTTATCATTTTAAAAGAGACTTGTGTTTTTATTGAGTTGTTGAATATGGTTGATGGATTATACTTTGAAATCACTCTTACATATATTTTTTATATGCACTTTCTTGTAAGTAATCTTTATACTATCGGTGTTGTCTTCATCTTATTGTATGGTTTTGTAATTAAGACTGAATGAAAATATAATTTTTGCGATATTTCTATAGATTAATACATGCGAAGGACTACGACTAATGCTAAGTGGAAAGTCAAAATTAGAACCGTAAAGCTTAAACATGTCAATGGTTTGAAAACAGTGCACAGTTATATTCACATACACAAACTCGTACGTATCAATACACTTACATTAAAGAGAAATATTAAAGACTTATAAATTCTCATATGAGATAAGAACGCTCTTTCTTAACTTAGTTGATCACATGATCGATAAAAGACCCTCACCTATTTGTGATTTGTCATGAAATAATATACATCGATAGATATGTTACTAAGTGTGTAATAGTTTTTATTTTTCTTAAATTCAAAGTTAAAACCAATTTGTTAATTGTAGGATTATATTAAGTGCTAAAAATGTGATATTTTCGCTTATAATTTCGGTTGATGAGTAAAGTTTTATTACAAGTTCCCTCACACGAATGAACAATAACATGCTAGATGGATATTTGAAAGCTTGAGTGGATGATTTGTAAGTATCTTAAACATTATTATTATTATTTGTAATGCGTGTGTGTTAATTAATACTTAGAGTGCAAAGAGTAAATGGTTAAGTGCTATTGGTTATTAATACTAAGAGTAAAGTTATATTGAGTTTTAAATGTAATTAAATCATTTCGTTTGAAGATTCAGTTGAAAAAATTTTATTTTGTAAGTTTGAAAATTTTTGAAAAAAAAAAGTTTTGCAAAAAAAAAAAAAAAAAAGATTGAAAAGAAAAAAAAAATAATATGTTACAAAAATATTATTATTATTATTATTATTTTGTTTTGAAATAAATATTTTTGCGGAAAATTTTATTGTTGTAAGATTAAAAATTTATTTTTATATGATTGAAAAAAAAAATTGATTTTTTTTAATTAGTGGAAAAATATTACAAGTTTGAGAAATTATTTCTTAAAAACATTTTATATGACTGAAGAAAACAAAAATTTTTGATTTCATTTTCTAAGTAGAAAAATATTACAAGTTTGAAAATATACTGTTTTGAATCAAAAATCTGTTTTTGAAAGAAATATTCTTACAAGTTGGAAATTTTTTTTATAAGTTTGAAATGAAAAAGAAATTAATTCGAAACTACGAATTAAAATCTAAAATTTTGTTTGGAAAACCTGGCATCAGGCTATTGACGATCTATGATTGAGATTTGCTGGACGTTTGAGAAACATGAACTAATTTTAATTGGTCAGAAACAGTGACATCACTTGAAAAATGTAGGCTAGGGGTGAATCATACTCGCACGTGGGGTTTGTTATCTGTTATCGGTAAAGGGGTAGATAGCAATATTGATAAACTCATTTCCTCAATTCGCATCGGTATGTATGGACGATGCGAAGTTCTTTGGGATTACGGTAGTTTTTTTTTTTTCAACAGCCGCGTTGATTTGCCGATATCACGGCATGCCTTCTGCAAATCGACGATGGGCAGCCAGCCGTATGCAGCGATTTCAAATAAAACATGCGTATAGTTGTAATTTGTGAGATTGAGTTATAATTAACAATCCACTTATTACAATTTCATTCATTGTTTTTAAATAACTTCGCGATAGCTGGTACTTGAGGGATTTCACCCCAAAAAGGTTAGTCTTTTGTACTTAATTTTACTCAGTATTTAGTTATAACTTAATTTGTCAAATTTTGGATTAAGTTTCTTAATTTAACGTATAGCTAACCATTTGAATGTATCGTTCGAAAAGGATAAAGACTAAAATAAATGATATCGATTTTGTTAAAGAAATTAGTTGTTAAAGTAAAATATTATTGGGAAAATGAAATAGTCAAAGTGATTCTAATTCATGAAGGTTGAAAATTTTGTTTTATTCTAACAAGAGTGCTTGTATGAAAACAAATAATAAAGTAAAATACTATGCGATAAAATGACTAAGTTAAATACTAATCAAAAAATAATTATTAGAGTTGATTAAATAAAATGTGATAAATTAAATAAAACTCTTGAAAAGCATATGTAGTGATAAAATGTAACTTGAGCGCGAAATTTGCTTACATGAAAAAATTATTTAAGATGATTTTTAAAATCGTGAAAATTTCTTAATGATAAGTGTTTATTAATGCTAAGAGTAAATTGATTGCAAGTTTGACATGATTGCAAAAATTGTAGACATGATAATGTTTCGAAAAATTTGAAGGAAAGTTTTGAAATGAATTTCAGTAGAAGTTATTTTTCGGTTAGTCTATTTTTAAAATTTATAGGATTGTAGATTTGAAGTTTTGATACTTATAATTTTAACATTTCTAAGGTCCATCATTGATGTTCAACATTTTTATGTGATGTGTTTAATTTTACCATAGGTAAAAATAATTAAATAAACCTGAAATTAATAAATTGTAATGAAAATTCTGTTAATGAAATTAGTTGGTTGTAAAGTAATATTTTGGAAAAGCTATAACCTCTCGTCTTCGAAAATAACTATATTGAATATGATGTATTTTGAATATAATAGCGGGAACATTTTTCATCACTTTTGGTAAATGTATGAAAAATAGTAAAATGCGTGAGAATATTGTAAAGTAAAATAAAATAGTCAGAGGGGATTTAATTCATGAAAGTTGAAAATTTTGTTTTATTCCATCAAGAGTGTTTGCATGAAAAAAAAAAATAAAGAAAGGAAAATATGATTAACTTAAATATCGATGATAAAAAATAATTATTAGAGTTAATTTAATGAAATGCGATAAATTAAATGAAACTCATGAAAAGCATATGTAGTGATAAAATATAACTTGAGTGGGAAATTTGGTTACAGTAAAAAATTATTTAAGATAATTTTTAAAATTCATGAAAATATTTGATAGTGATAAGTGTTAATTAATACGAAGAGTAAATTGATTATAGATTTTGGAAAATTAAATGGATAAATGTATGAAAATAATAACGTATGTGATAAAGTAAAATAATAATAATGAAAAAGAATCAAAGACAATTAAATGAATTTAAATCGTAAATGAGTTGCTATTTTAGTAAACTCAAACTAGAGTGAAAAGCATTTTAGTAGGAACATGTTAAAATCTCTTGTGCTAAGAAAAATAAATAACTTTTAAGCATAATTTTGTAACTGGAATAAATGTATAATAAAATGATTAAGTTAAGTATTAATGAAAAAGTAATTATTAGAGTTGATTAAATGAAAAAGTAATTATTAAAGTTTATTAAATGGAATGTGATAAATTCAATGAAACTCTTGAAACGTATATATGCAGTGTTGGAATGTAACTTGAGTGCGAAATTTGCTTACTGGAAAAAATTAATTAAGTTGATTTTTTTAAATCCGTGAAAATTTGTTAATGATAAGTGTTAATTACTACTACAAGTAAATTGATTGCAAGTTTGACATGATTACAAAAATTGAAGACATGATAACGTTTCGAAAAATTTTAAGGTTCGATTCCTGTCACTACTTGTGAAAAATTTCTAAGTTTAAAAATATCGGGGAAAAAAAAGGATAAAGATAAAGCAAGCGAGAAAATTATCAAACTCTAACATATACTAAAAAAGAAAATCGAAATCGCGAAAAAATAATATATGTCTTAAATGCTTGAAATTAGTTAAAGACTAAAAAGTGTAAAAATAGTTAAAGACTAAAAATGTGAGAAAATAATTGAAAAACGTTAAAATAGTGAAAAAAATAATTAAAAGTCTAAATGACAGGGAAAAAAAACGTTAAAGTTCAAAATGAATGAAAGAATGATAAACTATGAAATAATTGAAAATAAACTCAGAAAAACTATGAAGTTCGAAAGATGTGCAAATAAACTAAGTTGTAAAAAAGAAAAAGTTCGAAATGTATGAATAAATCAAAGTTCAAAAAATATTTACGTTAAAATAGTCAAAGACTAAAACGGTAAAAATAATCTTCGAACTCTAAAATGCTTGAAAATTTGCAAAAACGTGAAAAATATTCCATCAAAGCAAGAAAATAAATCAACCTAACGAATAGAATCTAAGCTGGAAAATGATTGAAAATAAACTAAGTCAGAAAAACTATGAAGTTCAAAAGGCACGAAAATAATTTTAAATGTAAAAATGATAAAGATTGAAATATATGAATAAATCAAAGTGCGAAAGGCATGAAAATAACCTAAGTTCAAAAAACAAATCTTGAAAAATAATTGAATTCCTAAGAATATAATCAAAGTCTAAAAATCGCGAAAAAACAATAAAGCTTGAAAAAAAAAAAAAAATAAATAAATAAAAAAAAAAAAAAAAAAAATAAATAAATAAAGAGTAAAAAAATGCGCGAAAATATCCTCGTAAAAGATGATGAGAAAAAGATGACGAAGTCCAAAAACGCGGGGGAAAAAAATAAATGCGCGAAAATATCCTCGTAAAAGATTATAAGGAAAAAAAAATGACCAAGTCCGAAAACGCGCGAAAAACGACGAAATGCGCGAAAATACCCCCGTAATCTTCTACAAAGATTACACGGAGGCGCAGCCATGAGGTCACAGTCGGCTATCAGGAGGCGGATCTGGGAGGCGCAGCCGAATTGCACAATGCAGCTGCGCAGTTGCGCCTGCTGCAGCAAAACTCTCCTTTTTCCCCTACTGGTGTTCCACAAAATTTTAGTACAACACCTCACCCTCCTGTTGGTCACTCACCTGGTCCCCAGCAGCAGCAACAACAACAACAGCAGCAACAGCAATCTCCAGTCTCTCAACAAGCTCAACAGCATCAGGCACAGCAACAGCCCCAGCAACAACAACCACAGGCTCAACAGCAGCAGCAACAAGCATCGCAACAACCACAGCAACAGCCTCAGCAGCAACAAGCCGGATCCCAGCAGTCTCCCGCTAGTCAACAACAATCGAGCATACAGTACAGCCAGACTGCTAATCAGCCTCATCAGTCCCAGAGCAATTTCAATATTTCTCAGAGCACCACTCCCCAGCCTCAAGTGTACACTACCCAATCTACTACATAAACCAATTACCTCACCGAGTGGTTCTTCATTGAAACCTACAACTCCTTCTTCAGAGGATGAAGCAACTGTTCAACCAAGGACTACACGTTCTGGACGTCATGTGCATTTTCCCGGTAGAATTACGGTAACCGGGTCGCGGCGATAAATGTTTCATTCTGGCAACCCGCTACCTCAGTTGGCGACAGAGCAATTTTAGCAACCCTACAAAACAAAGCTGATTCGCTATTCGTTTGGCCAATCGGCGATACACAAAATTGTAATTGATTTGTCTCATTTTCTTTTTTTTAATTCTATAGAATTATATTTTTAAATTTTTGAAAGTTGATTTTTTTTTCTGAAAATTGGCAACGCAAACTGTATTATTTCAATTTTTGGATCATCGAAACATTTTATCAAATTTTAGATCCTGGAATGTTTTTCACTTTTAACTATTTTAAGTTGTTGATTTGAAAATTAGTCATTCATATCTTTTGGATACTTTTTTTTTAGATTTTGCTCGCCGTAAGTACTTTCCTTCATGTTTTATTGCTCCATCTTGAATTTAAAATTTATTAATTACTGTAATTATTCAGTGAGGTAGAATTAAAATTTGCAATTGTGATAACGTTCTCTGACTGGATCTTTTCGTGCAGTTTACTTTATCTAATAGATTATTTTCGTTTTACTGTTACACTTGAACTGTACTTAATGGTGTTCTCTGTTTACTTCACGATTTATTTCATACTTAACTGTCGTTTTCGATCCAACTTTTAATGTTGCTAAATTTTTTTAGAATTTATGTTACATTTTTTCTTGTTCCTTGGAATTTCTTTCAATGTGTTTTGGTAGAGTAATTTGAATTTTAATGGGGTTGTTGAATCATTTAACTAGAACTATATTTTACTTTTTAACAGAGCTTGAACGTCCTTTTGTAGTATTTTCAATTTATTTAGCAATTTTTTTGAATTTTAACATAATGTTAATGTTACATAATGCTTCCTTTCCTTTTTGCTCATTTCTCTAATTGCTAGTTATGCATTTTGTTCGAATAAAATGTGCACGCTAGCCAAAAACAGCTTAAGTTAATTTTTTTGCATTAAATGTTTTTGAAAACTATCAATTTTCTGTTCCAAATGTCCACTTCCCCACCCTTTTTTCTTTCAAGTATAAATTTGGTTTCTAAAAAGTGATAGCTATGCTCTATGATTTCCTAAGTTAGGTTTAATAATATGTTTCTTTGTATATTTTGTTACATTATCATCATTTAAAAGAGGAAAAAGAATTTCAATATTTTTTTTTTCTTTGCGGTTACGATCAGAGGAAGAAAAAAGTTAACAGACTCTTTGTTACCAAGGTGATAGTTTGAGCCAGCCGGAGCTCCTCCCATTTTCTTTGGATCTATTCTTATTGGTGGATTTCCTTTGTTTACATTGAAATACTTTGTTTACATTGATTCGTAGGTGCCAAATTTGGCTGTTTTTGAAAAAATCCGCCAACGCGACCCGGTTACCGTAATTCTACCATTTTCCCGCAAGATATCGTTGACACTGGGAGGGGAGTATGCGGCAACAAATATTGACAACTCAACTTTTTGCTATTGAAGTGAAGTGAAGCGCTACGTCTTGTCATTGCGTCATGTTACTCGCGCCTCGCACTTCTACGAATCACGTGTAGATAATCCTTCGAATTTTTACCATTTTCTTTTCCCTTCTTGTATTGTCCAAAAATGTTTGAATAAATGTGTCACTTTTGTGTAACTTCGTTTTCTTCATGAACATAACACGCCAACTTGCCGTATATACATACATAGACATATATATTAGGGTTATTCAACTTTGTAAAAAGTTAGCTCCCACCGTCCCACCCCCCAATTTTGTTTCAATGAACAAAAAATGATATGTGCAAAGTATTAGCTCGATCGGAAATGTTTAAGGAGTGCATCAAGCAGCATGGAAATCAGAGTCGGCCTTAGCAGATGCGGGGCCCGATTGGAGAGATCTAGCGGGGCCCTTTACGGAACAGTGATACAAATTCGAGAAGTGCCGACCGATTTTTCTGATTCGGGCAAGGATTCAAAACTGCCGCAATTGTCCATCTTCCTCCAAATTTCTAATCACATTTGATTTTTGCATCTTTTTTTTATTTTTTTTAAAAATTATTATTAAAGAAATGAATGAATGAATGACCACAAAAAAAATAAATAAATAAATGTAAATTTTAAGAACGTAAGAAAAATAGCTCTGAGAATATTTATGCTCAATCACATGAGTTTAGTGCACGAGAAAAGGGAGTGAAAAGAAGTGTGGGAGGGGGGTTAGGAAACGGCACCCCGGCTGCTGATTTCTTGTTCTTTTTTTTTTTTTTTTGTAAAATTGTACGATATTGTGAGATTTTAACATGACTGATTAAATTAATTCCAAAAAGTGTGGAATATGGCCTCCAAAACCGGGACGGATGGCCACCGTTTACTTTCTTCTTCCAATTCAAAGTTCGATTATCGTGAAACAACACAAGAAAAGTCCATTTTAGTTGGAATTTTATTTTCGTGGAATAAATCAATCCACCCATAAAAAATCATTTTTGTATCGATCATTATTGTGCAACTTTGAGAAAAAGAGAAGTGAGGGGGCAATTCCCTTCACCGTTGGAAGTGAGTGGGCGGTTGCCTCCCCTCCCCCCCCACCCTCTCGTACGAGCCGCCTACGCAATTTACAGCTTAGACAGAAAAAGGAAATGCAACAAAATTTATCAGTTTCGAAAAAGGAATTTTAGACTACATGCAAAAAATCAGCCGTCTTTGGGATGTCAGAAGTGGAACGGAATTGCAGGGAACGTGGGAGCTCCTCTTCTTGGGAAATTTTTCAAAATTGAAGTTAAAAAAAAAAGTTTTGGTACGGAGACAAGGGTTGGGGGGGGGGGGGGCGTTAGAGGTCACATTAACTACCCACGGTCCCCGGAAGATTCTTCAAAGCTGACGTCTAAAATCGCAAATTTGGACAATTCTCTGAAGGCGGAGGTTCCCCGCCTACCGAATTATTTTTAAAATTTAAGACAAGTTTAGATTAGTTTTGGTAATGATAGGGAACTGAGGGCTCCTTTCTGAATTTTTTTCCGAAATTTTAGTCGCAAGGTGATGTTGATGAAAATGGAGATGAAAGGAATTTGGTGATCTCCTATCGAGGGCTTTAAGGCGCAATTTTAGACTATCATTGGTGACGTTAGGGGATTCAGTGACTCTTTTTCGATATTGAAGTGTTAAAAACTCAATTTTAGGCTCTGTTTGGAAACGATGAAGGAAAAGGGAAGAGATTCTTCCCTTAATTTTTTTCGAAACTGAAATCAATTTTATGCTATCCATGAGAAAGAAGGGTTCTTTCGTAGTAGTATTTTCTACAACGGAAATTTTAAGCTATTGTGCTGATTCTAAAGAAAGGACTCACTATTTAGGAAAAAGGTTTCAGAGACCTTCACCAGGAAAATATTTTGAAATTTAAATCTTACAAACACTATTTTAGGCTGCCTTTGGAGCAGGGGCGCGAGCGGGGGGGGGGGGGGGTGAGATGAAACACTTGTTGGCCCGGACCCGAGCCTGAAGGGGGCCCAATATTTTTTAAACTAGGGGTGAAATATAGGGGTGAACAATGTGGAAGGGGGCCCGGAAAAGTCATTTGTGACGGCCCCAAAATTTCTGTGCAAGCCCCTGCTTTGGAGACGTTAGAGGAGAAGAAGGGGAGGAGGGTGATTAAATTTATGAATTTTCCTTCCTTGGAAATCCTTTAAAATTGTAACTGAATGATGTAATTTTAGTCAGTTTTTTTGTGATAAAGTGGAGGTAAGGGAGTTGAGGTTTGAGTAGCCACTTCCTGATTTTTTTGAAATTTCACAAATGCCGGGTACATCGGCCATTAGACCATAAAACCGCGGGCTCTCAAATATTTCTCGACAACACAATTAAAATTAGTTTGTGCAGAGCAGTCGTCCAGATGAGCAGCGTCCATGACTTGTCCAGAGTTGCATAAAGTGCAGATCGGGGAATCCTTCAGATGAAAGCGGAACAAATAGGCATTGTTAGGTATAATCAGTTAAGTTCATTTTTTGAAATTGAATTTTAAAAACGCATCTTCAGTCACGTTAGGAGATATGTCAGGGTTTGGTGGCTGCCCGCGCCAAGAAATTTTTTGGGCTTGAAGATTTAAAAACCTATTTCCAGGCTATATGTAGAAGCGTTAGAAGATTAATGGCAATTTGCTTTATTGAATTGTTATGGAGATGTTTTACGCTAATAAAAGCACGCAGTATTTGAAGTGTCTTTTGTTTGTTTATTTTTCAGAATTTCACCTACGTTAGTGTTAATTGTGTATTAAAAAATTGTCATTGCAGCTGAGTTTTAAGATTTTTCATCAACACAAATAAATAAAGTAAAAAAAATAATAAAATTAAATATATAAATGAAATAAATTAAAAAAAAGTTTTAGAGATTCCTGAAATTTCGGAGTCTCGGGGGTAAGTTTCCGCATTGCCAATGTGATAGTAAGATCCTGGGATAGGGGCCCGTACTAATTGCTGATAATCATTAAAAATTTGTACTTTTGTTCCCCACTACCTAGTTCCTTTCTCTTAACCGAAAGTTATAGGGTACAGCGGGTATGGCTTTAGATATGGATTTAAAAATGTTCAACTGGCTGTATGTTTTATTTTTTTCTTCTGAAAATTTATCTGTTACTACTAGTGGTTCGACTCCGTCTCGACGGACCACTACTATGGTGCTGATTATATTTTAGTGGACTGCAATAGTTGGTTGATGAACTTAATCAATAAAATATTACAGTCCACTAAAATATAATCGGCACCAACTAGTTTCAGATAGGTTTCAAGGGACAGATATTTGCTTACTTTAATAGGGATGTTAAAAATCTCAGGGAACTCCCCCTACTCCCTTAATCACACTGAAAGTAGTCCATACCCCCAGCTTAAATATCACTTAAATATATTATGATTATTATCAGTTAAGTTCATTTGAACTTTTTTTTTTTTTTTGCGAAAAAATTTATTATTTTGGGGGGGAAATTTTGGGAAATTTATTTATTTAGGGGAAAATTTTTTTAGAGCTGGGCCCCTGTTGGCGCGGGGCCCTATTGCGCTCTTTTGCTCTAATCGGCTTAAGGCCGGCTCTGATGGAAATTATCAAATTTTCGCCGAAAAAGATGTTTTCATCATTTTTCAAATTAAAAAAAAGAAAAACCTTATCAGATTTGCATTTTTGCCGGCTTTATTTCCTGGTACGAGTGTTATTTTACTCAAATTACCTTCTACTGTGACCTAGTACACCATTCCGATTCCTGCTCAGGCTTCCTTTTACGTGAAACGAAGCTTTTTCACTAACACGACGTTTCATGCTGCTGGAATCGTTTCTGAAACAATCTCACGGAGAGTTTCTCTGTTAGTTTTTAGTTGAGTTACCTTTGTAAGAACACATAAATTTATGAGTGATCTTGAAATTAGTTAGAAATTTAATTTAATTTAAGTTTTATGATCTTAGTTAACATGCAGTGTTTTCCATGACATGGTATTTGCTTTTGTGAATTGAATGTGAGAAAACACTTGATATATTTCCCTTTTGTATTATAAAAGGTAATATATGTATTTTTTTACAAAGAAATCTATAATTATTTTCAAATGATTAGGTAAACTTAATTTGTAACTATTTTCAGGAAATGTGCATCGTTTATTTACTTTCTAACCAAGTATAACATTGCCTGTATCATTATCTTTTATTTAAGAGTGGTTTGTGCTGTAACTCTATTTTCACAAAATGTGCATCTTTCACTTGTTTTCTAACCAAGTACAACATTATCTTTAATCAATAATTTTCACTAACGAGTGGTTTGTGCTGTTGTTTACTTTTGCTTGACTTTTGTGACAATCAACCTAGCCTTGTGCAACTGCACCAACACCTTTCAGTAGCTCTTCACGCAAATTAAGAAGTGATTTTTATATTTAACTTCTGGGTTATATATATATATATATATATATATATATATATATATATATATATATTGTTACAAATCCTGTAAATAGTAATTATTGTAGTAACGTAACCTGTAAATAGTTTCCCGTAATGAATATACAACCCCTTTTTCATTCGGCTAAAGTATACGACCCCTATTTTCTTTTCTTTTCATTGATAACGGTCTACGCATTTCGGGAAGCCGAAAGAAGCGTGTGGAATATTTGAGAAATTTCTTTTCGGTGTCTATATAAGCGTTAGCGATGGATAAACAGTTGAGTTTCGATTGATATTTCGAACTGAGAGCATTTTGCTCTGTTTATAGCGAGGCATTTCGCTGTGTTGTTTTCGTATTTGGAAGTAAATACGTGTGTAAACGTTGAGTTTACGGTGTTGTGTGATAATTGCTTAATTGCTGATGAATAATTTAGCAGTTGTCGAAGATCTTTCCTGTACATAGTGTAAATAAATTTCCTGTGTTTTTATCAAGAACTGTGTTTTCATTTCAAGAAAGTGGAAGTCGCACCGAATCCGTTACAATTTGGCGCCCAACGTGGGGCTACTTCAGGACTTTCTTGCAGTAAGTGTGACTTTGGACATTTTTTTTCATAAAGACTTTTTAAATTTGGACTTTATTTTTATGGTGATTACCCGCGCAATGGATGAACAGTTAAAACAACTTCTTGACGCAATCACCTCTGTGAAGAATGATATGGCGGCTAATCAAGAACAATTGAAAAATGATATGGCGGCTAATCAAGACCAATTAAAAAGTGATTTGACTGCAAGTTTTACTGCAAATCAAGAACAATTAAAAAATGAATTAGCGACTAACCAAGAACAGTTAAATAATGATTTAACTACTAAAATTACTACAAGTCAAGATGAAATGAAAAGTGACTTAACGTCGATGAAAACCATGATGGAGAATCAACTAACCGCCATGGCAGATAAAGTCGATGCTCTGGAAGAAAAATTTGATACTGTGGAAGAGCGTATCGCCCATGTGGAAAATAAGTTGGAAGAAGAAGACAAGAAATTTACCTCATTTAAGGAAGAAATAATTAAAGACATGGAAAGGAGATTGGCGACCGCGGAAAGCAGCTCTGTACAGTTTTGCGCTCCCACATCTGTTGCTAGACCGTCCATTAAACTGGCCACATTTGATGGGAAAAGTTCGTGGCAGGTGTACAAGACCCAATTCATGATAGTGGCGGAAGCGAACGGATGGGACTCTGCTACCAAGGCCTGCCATCTTGCAGCATCCCTGAGAGGTGACGCAGCGGACATTCTTCAGACCCTTTCGGACAGCCAGCGCCTGGATTTCGCCTCCCTCACATCTGCGTTGGAGCCAGGGCTGTGGAGTCGGAGTCGGAGTCGAAGAGTCGGAGTCGGACTGATTTTGGGGTAAAAGAGTCGGAGTCGTTATAAAACATGCCGACTCCGACTCCGGGCTTCTTTTTTTCTTTCATTTTCACTGACTCTCCTTGCATTTTTTAAAAACTGACTACCAATTGAAATGTAAGGCAATAAAATATGTATAAAAAGCTACTAATGAGAAAATAACTGCCATTATGGCAATCATCTAGCTTGAACTTTCTGTAGCTGTCCCTCAGTTTGCTTGCTTTAACTCTGAAATTAACTTTTGGTGTCACCTACCAGATGAGTATCACACGGACCAAACCACTCCCTCTCAAGAACTTGAACTTTGAAAAAAAGCTTTTTTTCTCTCAAGTTACAGCTTTCAAAAATTGAAAGCACAAGATTTGATCAATATATTTTTGTTAAACATTAAAGGGGGGGGGGCAAATTATAGCTAATCCTTTTCAATTTTTTTAAAGGGATTTTTAAGTCATCTCACATTTAAACTCGTAACTATTGGAAAATTTGATTTTTCAATTGAATTTATAACGTTGTATGCGTCTTGGGTTTACAATAAAAAACAAAATGCGAAATTTTCTTAAAAAAGAAATGATATTTCAATCTCTGTTTAAAGGTTTTCCCCCTTTCCCTGAAAGGAGAGAGGGAAATGAAAAAATACAATTAAAAAATATTTTTTAATCTGGAGTCGGAGTTGGAGTCGGAGTCGGGCGTTTCAAAAATCCAGGAGTCGGAGTCGGGGTCGGAGTCGGTCATTTTCCTTCCGACTCCGCAGCCCTGGTTGGAGCTTCGCTTCGGTGAGAAGTGCCAGAAAGATTTCAGCCGACTCCAGTTGAAGTCCCGTTTCCAGAAAACTGGGGAAACCCTGCAAGAGCTTGCGGCGGACATCGAGAGACTGTCTCATCTTGCTTTTTACGACTGCCCTGTGGATGTTCGAGACAACCTGGCACTCAACTACTACATCGACGGGGTTCGAGATCCGGAAATCCAGAAAGCTCTACGGATGGCGGATGTCAAAGACCTGAATTCTGCTGTTGTGTATGCGATGAGATACGAGGCCGCCCAAGAAGCAACCCGTGTGGATCGCCATCTAATCCGGACTCAGGAAGCTGTTGAGTCTGATTCCAGGTCGTCCCACCTCGCTGAACTTGAGAGACAACTCGGTGACTTGACAAGACATCTGAGCAGCATAACAGCCCAAAAGAAACAAGAGCAGAAGTGCTGGAAATGCGGTAGTGAAGGACACCTGCTAAGGAGTTGTCCGGCTCGCAAACTACGCGAGGGAAGGAAATCACCACCACTAGAGCTCTGCAGATTTCCTCTTCTAGTAGTGGCAGTGATGGACTTTTCATTTACGCACATGTAAATGGGAACCCCTGCAGACTGATTGTCGACACTGGAGCTAATGTGACAATCATTAGGACAGATGTGGCTCGTGAATTTGGATTGAAACTGCTGTGGACATCGCCACGCGTAAGTCTCCAGACTGTGACAGGTGACAAAATTGAGATTGATGGTAAAGTGGACTTGGAAATAGTGTTTGGGAATGCCACCTACTATCATACGGCATTCGTCGCTAATATCACGGACCCCTTCATTCTCGGATTGGACTTTTTGAAGAAATATGATTTCACTCTCGACTTCAAGACTAATGAGCTGCACTCGATGAGAGAAGACATAGCCGTTTTCCCTGCAGAGAGTGATGTAAAATCCGCTCATCAAATAATAGCTCAAACAGATTTATCGATTCCCTCAAGGTCAGAATCATTAATACCTGGCTCCCTTGAAGAAAGCAATAGTTTTCGATTTGGACTCATTAAATACCCTAACCTAAGCAATAGCCTAAAAGGAGTACTGGTAGCATCTACGCTTGTGGACCTTTCTAAAGATGTAATTCCTGTGAGAGTCGCCAACGTGAGTGAAAGGCCAAGGAATATCCGAAAAGGTGAAGTGTTGGCAACTTGTACTCCAGTAAACTGCATCATTAGAAGAATCAATTCCCCTGAGACTGTGTCTTCTGAGTCCTTGAAGTCGAAGTTAATTGGGAGTGCGCCATTATCGAAAGATCAAAGAACTGCTGCGGAACAATTGGTGGACGATTTCAAGCATCTGTTTTCATCTACATCGGAGGATGTTGGCCGTACGAATTTAACGCAGCATAGGATTTACACTGGAGAACACCTCCCTATTAAACAGCATCCAAGACGACTACCGTTCGCCAAGAAGGAAGAGGTTGAGACCCTCCTGAAAGAGATGAAGGAGAATGATGTAATCGAACCGTCATCCAGTCCCTGGGCTTCTCCCATCGTCTTAGTCCGAAAGAAAGATGGCTCCACCAGATTTTGTGTCGATAACCGACGGCTGAATGAAATCACCAAGAAAGACAGTTACCCTCTTCCACGGATAGACGACACCTTGGACACTCTTTCCGGACACAAGTGGTTTTCGACCCTGGACTTGAAGAGCGGCTACTGGCAGGTTGAGATACACCCTGATGACCGAGAAAAGACAGCATTTACAACTGGACAAGGCTTATGGCAGTTTAAAGTGATGCCCTTCGGCCTCTGCAATGCACCAGCTACGTTCGAGCGTCTTATGGAGACAGTGTTAAGAGGACTTTCTTACGAATCCTGTCTGGTCTACTTAGACGATATCATCATCGTGGGACGCAGCTTCGAAGAACATCTGGCAAATCTTAGGAAGGTGCTGCAAAAGCTTAAGGAAGCCAATCTGAAGTTAAGCCCGTCCAAATGTAATTTGTTCCGCCGGGAAGTGAACTACCTTGGTCACATCATCTCTTCTGAGGGTGTACAAACCGATCCAGAGAAGGTATCTGCTGTCAAGAGTTGGAGTCGTCCCGAAAACATCCATCAGCTGCGAAGTTTCCTGGGGCTCTGCACCTACTACAGAAAGTTTGTAAAGGGTTTTTCCAACATTGCACGACCTTTGCATAAGCTGACGGAGAGCAAGCAAAAGTTCGAATGGTCCAAAGAATGCGAAGATGCATTTCTACGACTGAAGGAGGCTTTAACATCAACGCCTATCCTCGCCTATCCTCAGCCTGAAAAATCCTTCATCCTGGACACTGATGCGAGCAACGAGGGCATCGGAGCTGTTTTATCCCAAGAAATTGACGGAAATGAACATGTCATCGCTTACTGGAGCAAATGCTTATCAAAGTCGGAGCAAAATTACTGCGTCACCAGAAAGGAGTTACTAGCCATAGTGAAAGCTGTAGAACACTTCCATCATTACCTCTACGGCCGAAAATTTCTGCTTCGGACAGATCATGCCTCATTAACTTGGCTTTTGAACTTCAAAAATCCGGAAGGCCAGATAGCCAGATGGATACAGCGGCTCCAGGAATATGACATGGAGATCAAGCGTCGAAAAGGGTTATCTCACGGTAATGCTGACGCTTTATCAAGGAGACCCTGTCCTGAGAACTGCCACTATTGTTCCCGAATCGAGAAACAGTATGGAACGACTAGCCCTACTGCCTATCAGGTGACAGTGACTCCAACATCATCAGAACCTGATCCATGGAGTGATGACCAAGTTCGAAAAGATCAACTTGAAGACCCCGACATAAAACCAATTTTGGAGTTCATGGAAAGTGACAGTCGACGCCCTAGCTGGCAGGACGTTTCCGCCTTCACTCCTGCAACAAAAAGATACTGGGCTTTATGGAACTCGCTCCATTTACGGAACGGCGTACTGTACCGAAAATGGGAATCTGATGACGGCAAAACATCTAGGTGGCAGTTACTACTTCCCCGATCTAGGATTTCAGATGTTCTGAAAGAAATACATAGTAGTGCGACTGGAGGACATTTTGGTGTCTTGAAAACCCTCAATAAAGTTCGGGAGCGCTTCTTCTGGAGCAAGGCGAAGAATGACGTGGAGAAGTGGTGCCATTCTTGTGACGCCTGTGCTGCTCGTAAAGGACCGAAGAAAAGAAGCAGAGGGAAGCTACATCTGTACAACGTTGGAGCTCCTTTCGAACGAATTGGGATCGACATCCTGGGTCCTCTACCAAGAACTGCTGATGGGAACAAATACATTCTTGTTTCCATCGACTACTTCACCAAATGGCCGGAAGCATATCCCATTCCAGATCAAGAAGCTACCACCGTAGCAGAGACTCTAGTCCAACATTGGATCTCGAGATATGGAACACCTTTGCAGATTCATTCCGATCAAGGGAGGAATTTCATCTCTGCTGTGTTTAAGGGCCTATGTCAAATTTTAGGAATTGAGAAAACTAGGACAACACCACTACACCCACAATCGGACGGCATGGTGGAGAGATTTAACCGCACAATCCTGAATAATCTCTCGCTTATGGTATCCAGAAATCAACAGGATTGGGACAAGAAGCTACCTTTGTTCCTGCTGGCCTACCGCAGTGCTGTCCACGAGACTACCGGATTTGCCCCATCTCAGATGCTCTTCGGACGAGAGCTTCGGCTACCTTGTGATCTCGTCTTCGGTCGTCCTCCGGATGTGCCTTCATCGCCTGAGGATCTCCAGGCCCGGTTGGAAGACGTTCATAACTTCGCACGAGAGCGAATCAACATCGCGGCGGAGTAGATGAAGACCCGATACGACACAAGGTCTACTGGACATGAATTCAACGAAGGCGACAAGGTTTGGTTATGGAATCCCATCCGACGGAAAGGTCTGTCACCCAAATTGCAGTCGCATTGGGATGGACCCTACAAAGTCCTTAACCGACTAAATGACGTCGTAGTGAGGATCCAAAAATCACCTAATGCAAAACCTAGGGTTGTACATTATGATCGGTTAGCCCCATACTATGGCCATAGTTCATGAGTATTACGTAAACAACCATGGTTGATAACATAAAAGTTGTAGATAATTTTTTTTTGCTTTTAATGTTTAGTAATATTTCTTGTTATTATTGTTTTCTGTATCTGTTAGTTATTAATTAATGTGTATATTTGTAAACTTGTGATAGAAGTTTTGCACCCTTTCTGGGGATTGTACTGCCCGGGACGTGCAGTCCTTGGGAAGGGGGCAATGTTACAAATCCTGTAAATAGTAATTATTGTAGTAACGTAACCTGTAAATAGTTTCCCGTAATGAATATACAACCCCTTTTTCATTCGGCTAAAGTATACGACCCCTATTTTCTTTTCTTTTCATTGATAACGGTCTACGCATTTCGGGAAGCCGAAAGAAGCGTGTGGAACATTTGAGAAATTTCTTTTCGGTGTCTATATAAGCGTTAGCGATGGATAAACAGTTGAGTTTCGATTGATATTTCGAACTGAGAGCATTTTGCTCTGTTTATAGCGAGGCATTTCGCTGTGTTGTTTTCGTATTTGGAAGTAAATACGTGTGTAAACGTTGAGTTTACGGTGTTGTGTGATAATTGCTTAATTGCTGATGAATAATTTAGCAGTTGTTGAAGATCTTTCCTGTACATAGTGTAAATAAATTTCCTGTGTTTTTATCAAGAACTGTGTTTTCATTTCAAGAAAGTGGAAGTCGCACCGAATCCGTTACAATATATATATTTCTAAACAAATTACAGTCGAACCTCCATACATCGAACTTCCACATCTCGAAATTTTCTATACATCGAAATCCCAGCAAATTTCCATGTCCATTACATAGAAAAATTGTTTCCATATATCGAAAAAATTTTTATATATCGAAATTTTTTATATACATTCGTAGATTTTTTTCCCACTTTAGACTGTTTGTCTCATGAAAAATGAAGGTTAGGGGAGAAAATTATGTTCCTTAAAGGTTGCTAAGAAACTGAAAAGGAATCTGGGGTTGAGAGGAGTATAGATCGTTGTTTCGTTCTGAAGTTCCCTAATTCCCTCCAGTTTATTTCAAATTTTAGTTGCAACCAGTAATACAGTAAAATCAGTTTCAAGTTATTCCTATTATCTGTTGATTATCATTCCTAATCTTTTTAGCTTCAGTGAAAATCATTCAAGTTTAGCACTAGATTGATTTCTTACGTTTCTCTCGATTACATTGTCAAAACAAAAATCCCCTAACGTTTGGTAAATTTAGTATTTCCGCAAGCAGAGTTCCTGCTATTATGAGAAATCGGAAAGTCGTAATAAAAGTACAGAAACTTGCAGCAAACTCATTCAAAAACATGAAATGGCATTACAGTTGGCAAAAATTAGTTTCATTTTTATGTTTTAAGGAGATTTTTAAGATAAACTAAGATTGTTTCTATATATCGAAATTTCTATATATCGAATTTTTTCCCGCAATTTGCCACTTCGATATATGGAGGTCCGACTGTATTAGAGGAAAGTTACCGTCGAACAGGCAAGTTTTAAGTACCTTTTTTACAATCTAAAGTTATAAGTATAAAAAAAAAAGTGCAGCGTTAGAGATTCAAGAAATTTCTGTTTTCTGGCAAAATGCACGAATTCCTACTAGGAGAACAGACCACTAAATTGATAAACTAGTCTAAACTTCATGATGCATAGAAACAGCTATGATTTTTTTTTTCTAGAACTTCAGCTAAAAACAGGGAGAAGAGATCTTTTTGAGGTTTGAATCCTGAAATTATGGACTATCTCTTCGATATTGTGCATGCAGATGCTTTGAAAGCATTGGCATAAACCAGGGGAAAGAGCATGGGGGAAAATTCCCCCCTACTTTTTTTTGAGCCATGGGTAGAGTTATTATTTTGCCCCCCCCCCTAGTTTTTAAGCAAAGGATTTTTTAAAATTGTTTGTCAAATGATCTATACCTTATTTTCAAACGATAATGAAATGTAATTCGCATATTGCCAAGGCAATTGTTATGAATTATATGCGAAAGTTGTGTTCTTGTCTTCAATCAACAATTAGCAATTTCAACCTATAGTTTATCTGCTTTTAAATTTCACCACAGCAGCGCAATCTGAAGCACAGAAGAAGCCCGTGTGCCTTATCCCAAAGTGATGATGAACCTCCCCCCACAATATATATAGGCATGTAATCCTAGTTTACTACATTTAGGTAGTAAACGAGGATTACATGTCCAAAAAAATGAGTGTTTTCGAAAAAGAGCGGACTTTTTGCATTTCCGAAGTTTTTCTTAATGCGAAGTTTACTTTTAATCCCTTAACTGGCGCTGACATGAATGAACAGCCAACCATGTAATAGACGGGTCAAAATAGAACAGTAGCGCAACCAGAAAGAGGGCCCACAGCTTCCCCCAGAATGTTGAGTTGAATGTTTTTCAAAATCTTTATCATTGATGAGAAGAAAAGAAACGCCTTTGGAAAACAAAGTGATTTTTAGAAATTAATAGTAAGATCTTAATTTTTTTTAAAATAAATCTTTGAAATAAAAATATTTAAAAGTAAAAGTTTATTGATCAGCTATTCCCCCCCCCCCTCTCCACCGTCCTATTTATTCTCTTTTTTTTTTTTTTCTAGTTCGTCTAAAAATAAGAAAGTGTTCAAAATACTGCTCGAAGTCCCCTTCCTCCCCCCTCACACACCAAAGGCATTCTGAAGCATCTTAAATTTCATTTTCAGATCTTCAATTTCGCGAATTTTCCAAGGGAAATACCCCAATTAGCGAACAACTTTGAAAATCGCTCAAAATTGCGTTTTTGGAGCCTTAATTTCGAAAAATTACTGGCTTTAATAGTACAAAATATGGCCTTAATCGCGTTTTTAAGACTTGAATTTCAGAAAATATTCGGGCAAAGGTCCCTATGCTGCCTTCCTGCAACAACAACAGCAATTAGGTTTCTTAAACTACACTTACAAAAATTTTAGGTGGAATATAGCCCCTGAATAAAAGACATTGCTTTAGGTTTTAGCACCATAATTTTGAAAACTTTACCAAGTAAGAGTTTCAGACCTCCTTCCCGTAAAACGTTTGTGTAAAATTGCATTTTTGAAACTACAATGTCGAAAGCTGGGGAGGAGGAATTGAATTCAACTTATTAAAAAAATCGATCGGGGACAGCCCTTGAGCTCCATCCGTTACCCTAACGCCGAAAATATGGCCTATAATCACGTTTTCAAAGCTTCAATTTCTACACTCCTGTTTGTGAAAATGTCAACACCACGAAGGACTTACGCTAGTGAGCTGAAAATTGCAGGAAATTCAAAGTAGGGCATGATATACAAATGATTAGAATTGCTGACCGGTAGCGCATGCGTATGCTGAGCAGCGCCCTCTGAACGGCGGATCGAACCGAATATAAATAGACGGCTGTAGCTAGGCGTGTATGATTATCGGTGGTTATATGCTAAAGTAAACGTTAACTGAACCTTTACGACGAACCTCTTCGACGAAAGAAAGCGAAATTTGATCAAATTTCGGAGTTTGAACGAGGCAGAATCGTCAGCCTTCGTGAAGCTGGATTGTCTTATCATGCAGTAGCCGCTCGTGTGCAGCGTAACAGCAGCACAATCATGCATGTTTTTAAGCAGTGGACGGACGAGGGTCGGACAACTCGGAAATCCGGGAGTGGACCCCGAAATGTGACGTCAGCTTGCGATGACAGACACCTGGTGCGTATGGCACTGACAAACCGCACAGCTTCTTCTAGACAATGGGCAGCACAGAGGTCAACAGCTACAGATGTTTCATTGTGTGCTTCATCAATTTGGAGACGTTTGCTGCAGCGTGGGCTGCACGCAAGGATTCCTTTATACAGGATTCCTCTCACGCAAAACCATTGCCACCTGCGGCTACAATGGGCCAATGTGCATAGGAGCTGGCGTGCTAATTGGCAGCAGGTCGTCTTTTCTGAAGAATCCCGCTTCAATTTGTGGAACCATGAGGGCCGAATTCGCGTCAGGTGCTATGCCGGTGAACGGCACATTCCGGAGTGCATTATTGAACGCCACAGTGGACGAACGCCCGGAGTTATGGTCTGGGGTGCCATAGTATATCCTGGACGATCACAATTGCTTCGAATTGTTGGCAATTTGAACAGTACCCGATACATAAACGAAGTTTTACTGCCCCAAGCCATTCCTTTCCTGCAAGGATTGCCAGGGACTGTATTCCAGCAGGATAATGCCCGTCCACATGTCGCCAGGACTGTCAAATCCTACCTTGCTTCGCAGCAGTTACAGCTTCTTCTTTGGCCTGCATATTCCTCTGATATGTCACCGATTGAACATGTGTGGGATTTCGTTCGGCGGCGTCTCGCTCGTGATCCTCGTCCTGTTGCTTCGACAGACGAACTTTGGTTGCGCATACAAACAATATGGAATACTCTTCCGCAGGCAGATATTCAAACTCTGTTTCACTCCATGCCGAGTCGTGTAGCAGCTCATAATGCGACGCTTGGTGATCATACAAAATACTAATTTCTATCATTTTTTATTGTTTGTTTAGTTTGAAAATGTTATCATTTATTTGTACCATTACTGAACTGTGTATTAAATTTCATTCAACTATGATGCTTCCTTCATGGTGTTGTAATTTTCACAAACAGGAGTGTAGATAGGCCGACGCATCAGCTTAAGTTTAGCCATTTTGGATCGGATCTTTCATTGTTGCACTGCTAGGGTTACCATAGCAAAGTTTCGGATTTCGCCAAATTTGCCAAAAACAATATTTTATTTTATAAACAATTCACGTGCTGCTGATAATTGCTTACAGTGAACAATCGCCAACGCGATAACTCGCCAGAAAAGACAACCACTCAAACACGCGCTCCGATCCAAAAAGGCTGACCTTAAGCTGATGAGCCGGCTCGTATATATAGGGGCCTTATCCTCTACGTTTTATGTATTCTCAATAAATTGACACGTCACAGCAGGAAATTTCATATATTGCCTAACTTGTTCTTTCCACCAAAGATAAAGATCGTCCACTGCACTGATCTTTTGTGTATAGAACTACCCTGTATTAATTTATCTGGACGAAAATAAAATTTGTTTCGTCTTTAAATTCCATCATCTTTTCCTTTAATAATGTACTGATTAGTTTGATAATCCTTAAAGTATTCTTGACATCGATGTCAAAACTCAGATGGATTCGAGCCGAGAAACAAATGTTACTAGGTACGGTACTTTCTGAGCATTTGATTAGGAAAACCTAAAGCACCGATCCGGTTCAACTACGACGACAAGATTTTGCGCGAACCTTCCAGTACTTTACTTTAAAATATATTACGGGACCTAAAAAAGTTGCCTTCAATAAATGAAGGCTTTACACACTCTCTACGTTTTATCTATTCTCAATTGATATATCACAGGAGGAAATTTCATTGCAAAAATCAGAGCTGGCTTTCTTATTGTCTTTTGGCAACGGGTTAAATATTTATTTCAATTCTCGCTCAACAATAGATTAAAATAAATATTAATCATTTGGGAGATATAACAATCCAATGTTTAAATTAATTAATTAACAAAAACGTTTCCGATATCATCCATCGCTCTTCGAAACCATGCTTGCCGCAACTTAATTACACACAAAAATTTTGATTTAAATCGGTCCAGCCGTTTAAAAGCCTTATGGTGACAAACGTCCGCACAGAATATTTTTATATATTAAGATGCCTACCAGGGCTCGATCAAGCCAAAGTGGTGCTCAGGTCCTAGTACAATTTGGTGACCCCTCTCACAATAAAACCTGCATATTTTCGAAGTATACTAGCTTTAAGAAAAAGTGCCGAAATAAATCAATTCTATTTTGTGCCACTAAAATTATAGTGCCCAGCTCCGCGTATCCACAGAACCGTGCGTCAATCAGGCCCTGATTCCTACAAGTTTGTTATGTTCCCAAATAGGTCCCCAAATATAATATGTCACGTGAACGGGCGTCGTTGGCACGGGGGACATTGGGGACACGTCCCCCTCAATATTTTGAACTCTTCAAAAGACCCCCTCAATATTTGAGAATAATAAATGCGCATACAAAAAATTCCTGTCGCACTCATTTGTAACAAAAAAAAAAAAAAAGAAAGAAAAAAAAAAAAAAAAAAGAAAAAGAAAAAGAAAAGATTTTGGACCAAAATAGAGCTGCCCAGACAGCACAACTTAGTCCTTTGGACGTCCTACTGACATCATTTCAGGACTAACTCAAAACATTAGGTTATCCTCCGGACGTTTGAATTTCATCCCGTTCTCATCGAGGGACATCCCAGGGACCGTTCAATGTCCGCGAAGTGTTTTTCCCCAGTTCGTCCCTATGATGTCCGGCCTGGTCCCGAGGACTTAAGCATTTCGTGATCCTCAGGACGTAAAAAAAACATTATCCCCAGGTTGTCCAAATGATGTCAGTCGATCATTTTTCGGCGATGTCTGGGACCATGCCTTTTGTGGTCGATCCTCTGGACGTTAATCGGACTAATTCAAATGTCCGAAAGATGTCCTACGAACTATAGCCGTTCATATATTGGCCTTCTTCAGGACGTTAAATGGGCTAAATCAAATGTCCGAAAGATGTCCTACGAACTATAGCCGTTCATATATTGACCTTTTTCAGGATGTTAATTGGACTATATCAAGTGTTTCACGTACTATATATATAAAAAACTTTAAATGAGCAAGATTTTCTTAATTTTTGTTGAATATATACCAGATTATAATTTATTGAACAGTAAAACATTCTTGTTTGAAATTGCTCTAACATATTTTTAAATCATTCTCATTTGAAAAAAAAAAAACATACCAAAAGTTTTTTTTTTTTTTAACTTTAATTTGAAAGGAAAAATCGAAAATTTAAAAAGAAATTTTTTTTTGTTCTTTTGAAACAATTCTGGTTCTGCCATCCCGCTAAGTGTATGACTTTCAAGCATGCATTCAATTTAAGCTGCACTTTAAGATGCAGCAGTCTTCATGCAGTTCTAATATTTTCAAATCTTTTGCAATCACACTTAAAGCAATTTATTTAAACTTTTTGAATTGAATCTATTATTCTAAAATCATTCTTCATTGTATTTTTAGATCATTACCTTGAAGCTTAGTAAGTAGCAATCCCTGTAAAAAAAGCTTACATGTAAAACAATTACTTACCTTTTTGTGTGTGTGTGTGTGTATTTTATATTATTTGATTAGTTTTCTAATTTTCTCTTAATTTTTATTTCTTTACAAAGTTCACTAAGTTAAAATACACAGATTTTTTTCTCCTTTTGGAAATACCTGAAAGTAATATCATATATGATACCATTTTTAGTATACACTATCAATAATGACTGTTATTTTGCTGCATACAGCAATTTTTAAAAATAAAATGGTTTACATAAAAATATTGTTTAAATAATAACTGCTAGCTATTTTCTACTTCCAAACTTCACGTATTCTCATCAATTATGTTGAAGCTTAATAAACAAATCCCAATTATTTATTATCACAAAAACTAATTTATCAAATACTAACTTATTTACTAATTAATTATTATTCATCCTCAATATCAGGATTTGACAATGGCACATCAATTCAAGTTAATAATTTGCATTGATTTCTTTTTCTTCTTTGTTCTGAAAACACCTGAAGATTTTTTTTTATTATACAACAAACTATCAATTATGAATTGATTTTCAAGCTGCATTAAGCTGGCAAAATATAAAAATATAATATTTGAATACATTATATAAACATGATTCCTATTTATAGCTTTTGTTTCAAGTTTTGCATTCTTATACACACATGGATTTTAATTTGCAAGCTTAAATGAAACATGTTAAACACATAGGAAAAAGAAACAAAGTAAACACACCAATTTATGTGAGAAAAAATTTATTACTAAAACATATATTACAATAGAAAAATTTGATCATATTCATGAAGATCCGGAAGTTGCATCACTTAACTTTTCTGCGCCTTTCACCAATCCTGGATAGATAAAAGAAATATATGTAAACAACTAATTATTTGAATGCCTTGATAAAATATAAAGGGGTGGAGAGGGAAAATAAATTAAACTTTTTGAAACTTTCTTTCTCTCAAGTTTTTTTTTCCTTTGAGAACTTGTTTATTATTAACATGTATTACATCCTGAACAATATTTGTCTATCTTAAAAAGGCAAATTTTTGCATTTGCAAAAAATATTTCAAAAACTTAAGTCAGCGCCCATAGTATTATTACACAATTATTGAAAACTTGGGATAAAGACTTCGGTTCCATAAATTTTATTTCGAAATTCTACTTCTTCATTTATTTAGCAGTTATACTGCTAAATTTAAATGAGAAATTAAGTGTTTCAGTATTTTGATTTTTCAACAGTAAAATATTATCCAAAAAGATTCTAGACAGAGATGACCAAGTCCAGCACTGCATCAGCTGCTGCATGAGAAAGGTTATCCCTGAAATGTAATTTGTCAGGGGGAACACCCTGATATCCAATACTCATGAACTGTGCAAACGGTATAGGTGCGCAGGACTTCAAGGTGCCAAGCCATTCATTGAGAACAGAGATTAGATGTTTTGTGATAACTGAACAGACTATTTTAGTGTGATAATTGCCCCAGTTTTCTCCCACTCGAAAGACAACTATGAAGTACTTCGTGAAGGCACTTCATACTGGTTTCGTAATTCAATATGCAGGGCCTGCTGTGCTACATTATTGTGCAGAAAATACAACAATAATTGTACTACCATTATGTTGATGTTTCATAGACTCACTTTTGAGATACACAAGGTTTTTAGCAGATTTAAATAAAATGGAAAGCTTTATTTGAACACAAATTCTAACTGAAAAATTTTCTGCAAATAATTATTTTGCCTTACTCACCTCTGAACAAAGGCACCCATATAAGGGGGCAAGGGAGGCAGAAGCCCCCCCCCCCAAGATTAGAACTTCCTTGCTTTTAGTACTTTTTCCTTGCAAAAATATAATAACATTTCTTTTCCAGCCATTAATGAATAATTTATCAAAAATGTAGAACTTTTATAACTCTAATATGTACTGAAATCGGAGTCTATGGGGAAAATATCCTGCTAAACCATGCAGAAAATATCTAAGCCCCCCCCCTCTTACAATTTTGCATATGGCACCCATGTCCTTGAATAAAGAATTAAATCTATATTCAAATAATGAAAGAGGCCAAAAAAAAAAAGGCAAGCTTTAAATCTTTATTTTATTTTATTTATTTATTTATTTATTTTTTTTTGCAATAATAAAGTTTGCTTATTTTTCACCAACTGAAGAAAACTGCCAAAACCATTATTTTTTTCACACATGAATTTTCAAAGGCTTTTGGAAAAAGACTTTCAGAAATAAACTAGGATTTTTAAAAAAAAAATCCCTTAATATATATATATATATATATATATATATATATAAAATTAAGCAAACAGAATTACAAATATTAAACAAATTATAAATACCAAATGATGATAAAAAGGAAAAATGCAAACAGCTATTAAGTAGGAATAGAAAAAGAGTGAATCCAGAGCTCATCAGCCGTGGAGGATTCATTAATTATGGTCAAAAGACCAAAATTTTAACTATAAACTAGAAGAGAATGCTTAAGCTCCAGTACATGTAATATAGAGTAACAATGGGCAAACGCACCACTTGTTAAGCTAAAAACAATAAACTAGAGCTCAAACCTAAAACTAAAAGCAGGGGGTTTCGCCTCGACTAATTAGGAAAACAAGTTCCGATAATTAGCCTTCCACGGGCCAGTACCTGCCAATAACAAAATTGTCTTACCTTGAAATCCAAGTAAACATATCCAGTCCGTTGTTCAGCATGATAAAAAGGCTATCCATTCGTCAACAAAACATTAAAAATATAAAAACCATGTCCAAAAAACAATCCCAAGACGTACCAGGTCACCTGTTTCGCACGTGTAAAAATTTTATCCACTACGGTGATTCATAAAAAAATGGTTTGTCACGGTTGTACAGTGAAATCTCGTTACAACGAACTTCAAGGGACCGCAAATTTTGTTCGTTGTAACAGGAATTTCGTTGTAATGGAATTCAAATAATGTAATGGCAGTTATATAGGGACTGAAAATGTAGTTCGTTGAAACGGAAATTTCGTTGTATTGGTATTCGTTGTAACGGAATTTCACTGTATCATACATTTACACAGTTAAACAGTTTCAAAAGAAGCGAAATGTTCATCGAAGGCTATACTTAAGCAGATGCTGTTGGATTTCGATTTATTTGCTCTGCCACCAACACCATTGGAAAAAATCTGAGTGTAAAGCTTGAACAATTTCTCAAAAAAATTCTTGAACAACTTAAACTTCAACAAATGAATTGGTTCTGGATTGTTAATAATAGTGTTGAAGTCATCAATTTACTTAATATGCTTGATATAAACCACTTAGAAACTTTTGATTTTGAAAACCTCTTCACCAATATCCCACTCGTTGAACTTTTTTCCTCTGTTTCAGAACTTTTTAATTCAGTCAAGGATTCCCTTGATTCTAATGAATTGTTTTTTATTGGTCTTTTTAAATTTTGTATTTTCAATAATTTTTTCAAAAATGGTAATTCTTGTTTTCTTCAAATTAATGGCATAGCAATGGGAGCTAATTTTAGCTCTACATTAGCCAACCTTTTTCTTTTATATTATGAACGAAAATACTTAATTGACAATCCTTCCTCTACACCTCTTTGTTGTAGATACATTGATGACCTTTTGTGTATAAATTTTCCTAATTTTTCTGAACTCAGCAAAACTATTTATCATAGTTCATTAACGCTCAAAAAGACCAATTCTAATCATAATAGCTTTAATTTCTTGGATATCAACATACAAATTGACTCAAATTGTTCCACTACAATCTATGATAAAAGACGTGAATTCAATTTCGCAGTTAACAGTTTACAAGATTTCTCCTCCTGCCTTAGTAAAAAGGTTTTTATTGGCATTATTGTTTCGCAAGCTATCAGAATTAAAAGAATTTGCAACACCATTTCTGCATTTAAGCAAGAAATTTCAGTACTCAAAAACTTACTTTTTCATAATAACTTCCCTAAAAATCTTGTTGAAAACATCTGCTTAAGTATAGCCTTCGATGAACATTTCGCTTCTTTTGAAACTGTTTAACTGTGTAAATGTATGATACAACCGTGACAAACCATTTTTTTATGAATCACCGTAGTGGATAAAATTTTTACACGTGCGAAACAGGTGACCTGGTACGTCTTGGGATTGTTTTTTGGACATGGTTTTTATATTTTTAATGTTTTGTTGACGAATTGATAGCCTTTTTATCATGCTGAACAACGGACTGGATATGTTTACTTGGATTTCAAGGTAAGACAATTTTGTTATTGGCAGGTACTGTCCTGTGGAAGGCTAATTATCGGAACTTGTTTTCCTAATTAGTCGAGGCGAAACCCCCTGCTTTTAGTTTTAGGTTTGAGCTCTAGTTTATTGTTTTTAGCTTAACAAGTGGTGCGTTTGCCCATTGTTACTCTATATTACATGTACTGGAGCTTAAGCATTCTCTTCTAGTTTATAGTTAAAATTTTGGTCTTTTGACCATAATTAATGAATCCTCCACGGCTGATGAGCTCTGGATTCACTCTTTTTCTATTCCTACTTAATAGCTGTTTGCATTTTTCCTTTTTATCATCATTTGGTATTTATAATTTGTTTAATATTTGTAATTCTGTTTGCTTAATTTTATATTTACTTGGCTTTTTAGTTTTGCTGCGATGCGCATCTATGGGCTCTTGGTGTGGTCTTTTCAATATTTTTCACTTTTATTATTATTTTATATATATATATATATATATATATATATATATATATATATATATATATATATATATATATATATATATATATATATTGATTGCTAGCAATTTGAAAAAAAATTCTGCAGAGCCAAACATTTTCTGTGAACGCCGTTCATACGTTTGTCTATACTATGGAAGACTGGTTTTTAGATTAAGATAATAGCACCAAATTTAAATATTGTTAAAGAAAAAAAAATACTGAAATAACAGTTTTTCAATAATAAGTATTGTTATACAAGAAATTAATATGAAATGGAAAACAATACAGTAACTGGGAATATGGTTCAAAGGTTACAAACGCAAGGAAATAAACAAAAAAGGGTTAAGATACAAAATTCTAGAATCTACAAAAGTAGATTAAGATGCAATCTATATTTTTATGACACAAAATTCTACTCAAATTTGGATAGCAGAGATGATTAAAATGATTATCAGTTTTTTTCTATGTTTTCTAAGGAAAATTCAAACACAATAACTAAAGAAAAAAAACTTCAATATATATATTACGATTCAAATAAGGGGAAAATAACTGCTAAATTTCGAAAAATATATTCATTAAATTCTCCATATCAAAATTAAATTTTATCTAGTAGAACATGTCCTTGATTTCTGATAACCAGCATGTAAATACAGTCAAGCACTGCTTATACTTTTTTGAAGGGACTGTATGAAAAAAGTGTACAAATGAAAAAAAACGTATAACAGGTATAGGCTAATGTGTATTCGACTTTGCAGGGACCAATTTCAAAAATGTATAAAAAAGATATGTATAAACAGTGCTTCACTGTAGTAAAAAGTTACTACGATAATAACTTTTCTTTATAAATCATGACAGGCAGGAAATTATTGTTGATTTCAAAAGTTACCTAACTTGAAAGTAAAAAGAGATAAACATAAAAATATTGTATTCAGAAATAATAGAATTTTTTAAAAAATACTAAGCACTTTTCATAATGCACTCAAAAAGACAAAATAACTTTTCTTGGTCAGAAAGAGCAATTTTAGTATTCTTGTATTTTGCAATTATTCTAAGAAAATAAAACCAAACGAAGAAAAGTGCGGCTCAAGTCATTTTAAACCAATCTTTCCTATTAAGAAAAATATGCATGTTTCAACATTTAAATTTATGATTGAAAGTTAGATAATGATAAGACATTCTCTGTATGACATGAACCACACTTTTCTTTAAAGTGTTTTTCTTGGAATACTTGAAAATTACAGGAATACTTAAAGTGTCCTTTCTGGCCCAGAAAAGTTATTTTGCCCTTTTGAGTGCATTATAAAAAGTGCTTAGTATTTTTTTTAAAAGAATTCTATTATTTTATTCTTTTTAGTGTAAATGTATTTCAGAAATAGCATGATGTTACTAACAAGAAACTTCACCTTATTTTTTCACATAAGTGTTCCATACTAAAGGGAAAAAAAACCCCTATATACTAGGGTGGGTCGATTTTAACTTTTTTCAAAATCAAAAACGCCTGCGGTGGGGGTAAGTTGTGTACTTGCATCAAATACTGGAGTAATTTATTTTTTTTGGAAATCAAAATATATTTAGATCCCACGCCAGTACCTTGAAAGTTCCCCAAATATGCAAAAACTATTATGCAATATTTTAAAAATTGCTTGTGGTGGGAAAAGTTGTGTATTGACATCTATTGTTTGTTAAAAAATGTTTTGGCTAATTAAAAACATTTGAGACCTCTGCCAGGTCGCTGAAGTTCCACCAAACATGTAAAAATGAAATGCAACACCAAGAAGGAGTGGTCAGAAAGTGATGAAGTTTGAAAAAAAGACGGAGACAGCAAGGAATAATAAATTATCTTCATTTCAAAATGATAGGCAGAATACAGAGCGAGAACAACGTCGGCTCAGTAGGATGTAGGACCACCCAGTACAGCGATACACGAAGAAACACGTCTACACATAGAGTCAATAAGGGTGTCCAGAGGGATGGCTCTCCATTCCCTTTTAACCATTTGCCAAAGTTCCTCTTCTGAACGAGGCAGGGACAGAGTCTGCAAACGGCGTTCAATCACATCCTACACATGTTCGATTGGTGACAGGTCAGGAGAGTATGGTGGCTAGAGAAGCATTTGTGTGTTTCATAGAGCATGTTGGTAGATGCGAGCACTATGTAGTCGGGCGTTATGCTGCTGAAATATTGCATTAGGTAGCCCTTAAAAGTAAGGGATTGCCACAGGCCGCAGCACATTATCCAAGTATTGTTGGACCATCATAGTGCCCTGAATACGAACTAGAGGTGATATGGAATTGTACACAATTTCGCCCCAAACCATTATGCCATGTTGTTGTGCGGTGGGAGGTTCCAGTTACTGCTAGATTAGATCTGTTACTGGATAAATGGAAGCGGAATTCATCTGAGAACATGACATTTCGCCATTCTGTCATCTACGTCGCTCTAGTCCGGCACCATACTAAACGTTGCTGTCTATGTTGTGGGGTCAATGGCAGTCTTCTTAGCGGACACTGATTGCAGACCACATGCGACCAAACGACGGGAAATTGTTCTGGTTGGCACGGAACATTCAGGGTATCTTGCACCTGCTGCAGAATCAAGGAACAAGTGACTTGTGGGTCTGCTACAGCTTGTCGGTGGATGCATCGATCCACGCGATCTGACATCACTATGGCTGCCCCTGCACCCCTCAATCTTGCCACGTTGCGTTGTTTCAACCATCTTCGGCACGGCCGATGCACCATGCTTGCCTCCATGTTGGTATCAGCTGCGATTTGACGTTCGGACCAACCTCCCCTTCTCAGTCCGAACAAATTACCCCTCACAAAATCGTCTATCTCCTTGAAGTGCCTTTGTTGATGGTGGCCTGGCATTCTCTCGTGTTACAAAAACAAAATTTCTTCGATAATACTGCAGTCAGAAATAACCACACGAATATTGCCCATTCTGCAAGTTCCTTCCCTTATATCTTACTTCACGTGCATCAGAGAGCTGCGCATCTCACATCATTTACATAACTCAACGTCTAACCTAAAATTTACATAAATTTCTGAACATTCCTTCTTGCTGTTGCATTTTCAATGTCGAGCAGTATAATATATTTTTAAAACATCGGCCGGGCCTTTCCAATTTGTGTAGTTTTATATTTTCCTTAGCTTTTTCTGCTTAGTTTGACTGTCAGTGATTGCACCATGGGAGCCCATATAGGAGGGTAATTGGGGGCTCAAGCACCCACTTACCCCCCTTGAAATTAGAGCTTCCTTCTGTTTTTAGTACTTTTTCTTTTGAAAAAATATATAAAAGAATTCTGATCCAGCCATTAATGAATAAGTTATTAAAAATGTCAAATTTTAATAACTCTAATCTGAAATCAGTTTTCATGGGAAAAATATCTTGCTAAACCATGGGGGAAATATTGCCACTCTCAAAATTTTTCATATGGGCGTCCATGACATGCACAGCTTAATAAGTATTTTAACAGTCAAGAGTCAATAGAAATTCATGACATCATGGTGCTTGACACTCTCTTCGGCCGTTTTTATCACCTCACTAAAACTTAACTGTAGCCCCTCAGAAGAATCAACACGAGCCCATTAGAAAAAAATAATGAACATATTTTTTTAAAAAATGCGATAGAGTGAAGCCTAGAACTTGAAGCAGTAAGGTATTATTTCTTTAGTTTATAGCAGTGGTACCCAGCCTACGGCCAGAGAAGTTGATACATGTGGCCTGTTGTTTAGATTAAAAGCAACAATATGAAAGCAAATTCATGACAATATAAAGTTTGGAGTTAAATATTCAGAAATTGATCCCTGAAAAGCAGTGCAATAAATAAAAGGAGCATAGAGCATCTCCCACTATGAGTTTAATTTCCATATAATTTCCTATATTATTTTTTATGTTAATAGGAAAAATTTTAAATACTTAAAATTTTCATATGTGTTTTTATGAGAGAATGGAAAGCATTTTAAAAGGAGGTGCAGCCTTTGGGTACGAAACGGTTGGGCACCACTGGTTTATCGTAATTAATAGGTTCTGCTTGCATGGGAAAAATACAACTAACAACAGCCTTAAAAAAAAGTATATAAAAAATATTGGAAAAAGTTAATAATGAAATAATATCAAATTAAGGCATTGATAAACATATAAAATTTTAAACTTGCCTGATAGACGTTGTCTTAGGTGTTCAACTTCTTTTAGGGCATCTTATGCTATGCAGCATGATCAGTCTCTTGAGCCATTCAACACATAGAAAAAGAAAATTGAAATGAATTAATTTATGATTTAAAAAAAAAACTATTAGATATTTCACTAGGCAAAATAATTAATTTTGATATTGATACTAAGACTAAAAAATAGTTTAAAATAGTTTAACCTGGTTACATTAAGAGCAAGTTAGTTCCTTAACACCAGGTGTTTTTCATAACTTGAGTTACTCAAATTTTTTTTAAACAAAAATGATTTTAACAAGAGATAATTTAAGGAAAGTCTAAATATTCTTTCAAGTTACAAATTAAAAAAAAAAATAATATAAACGAAAAAAAAAATTAAAATTAATTTGAATTTTGATATCTTGAATTCAAATTATGTTTTTCGCAATCACGAGTGTGTGTATGTATTCGTGTATGGGGGGGGGGGGGATATGTGTGTTTGTGTGTAGGGGTATGTGTATGTGTGTGTAGGCATGTGTGTTTGTGTCTCAGTGCTGGCATGTGTGTGGGTAGTTCTGTGTATGAATGTGTGTGTGGGGGGGGGTGTATGTATGCGTGTGTGTGTAGGTGTCTGTATGCATGCGTGTGTGTAGGTGTCTGTATGCATGCATGTGTGTATGTGTTTGTGTGTAGGGGTATGTGTGTGCATGGTGGTGTTTGTGTATGTGTTTGTGTGTGTTGGTGCATGTATGTATGCGTGTGTGTGTAGGATATGGACGCAACCTGGAGACGGTTTTCGCTAGAGGAGCAGCATCGTGAGGAGCCCGTCGACGCGACGGGTGGTGCTGGCAGAGGGTGGCGCCGCGCCGGTGGGAAAAATGATAGCACGCCAAAAACAGTCAAATGAAAACAATAAGCAATCGTGATTGCTCAAAAAAACAAGTATAACTTGGAAAATTTTTAATTACAGGAACAGTAGGAGAAAACTATCTGAAAATTTCAACATTTTTTAAGCTACCATTCAGCATCCAATTATTAGAAATTATCAATTATTTTCATGAAAATATGGATGGCACTTCAAGCAATATGTTTCTGAAGAGAAACATTTAAAAAAAAATATCATGAAAAAATAAAAAAGCTTACAATATTGCAATTTATGTTAAAAAATATAACCAAGTTTTAAATATTTAGTAAACCAACCCCAATTCAAGTTCTCTTAAAATCCAAGCTTGCATTTAAATAGAATTTACAGGCAGTAATTAATTAGCCCCTAATGATGCAACACAAAATTTATTTGAAATTGAAAATAATGACAGAACCTTGAAATATTAATAAAAAATAACAAGTTTAATGCAGATCATAATATTCAGAAAGAAACCATATACAGTAAAACCTCGCTACAGCGATATTTTGGGGACCAAAGAAATATATTGTTGTAGAGGGATATATTGTTATATCGAGGGCCTACATATTTTGGAAATACGATAGAGTGCTCCATTTTAATGTTATAGTATACAATATCTAGGTAGAAATGTATTTGGGTTATAATAAAAATCCTAACAATATTACGTCTCGGGAGCCTATCACAAGGATTGTTTGGCCTGCAATTTTATTTCCTTTTTTTAATAGGTGGAAATAACTTTTCCGATGTTATTACCTTCCTATTAAAACAATAACTCATTTTTTTCCCAACAAAAGTTTTTGAATAACCAGAAAGTCACTCTTTTGTCATACCCCCATTCGTTTCTCAAATTATACTTAAATTATTCAAAAATGTTATATCAATATTTAATTTGTTAAATCATAATTTAATTTGTAGTACTAAATTAAGCATACTTAAAGGTGTAAAATAACATCTTTGAACTAAATTTAATTATTTAAATAATCAAGTAACGTCATTTTAAAGTTTGTCCCCTCATGTCATTCTCCTGTCCTCCATAGGAATGAGTTCAATTATTACAGATTTAAAAAAGGAATTTTAAATTTGTTCTACTAAACCTTGCTTATTATCACCATTTTGTAGGATTTCTTGAGTATTTTGTTAATATGATTTGAATGCTGTTCTTACTAAAAATTTTGAAGTTCAAAAATGGGTATATGTAACATTTTTAATAATTCTTACAGTGGTGAAAAGGAATAAGTACACAATAATCAGTAATTCTTCTCTTGTCGAAGAAAACCGGAAAAAATGACAAAGGTTGATAAAATAGGATATTTTTTCATTATTTAAAACCAAATTATCGTAAAAAAGGGGGGTTAAAAATTAAAAAAAAATCGTTTTACAGGGGTTTATTGCTATAGAGAATATCGCAATATTGAGAGGAGGATAACATTAATTCCTATGCGGGTTCACCGGGACCACGAAATATTATTGTAGTAGAGGGATTATCGTTGTATCGGATAGCGTTGTAGCGAGGTTTTACTGTAGTAGATAAACATGTATCTTACCAATAGATTTGTTTTACATAATTAAAAGATATACTACTTACATAATCTGAGAAAATTTAAATGTAATATATACTACATAACATTCAAGGAAATTCAAACATAACTCTAAAAATAAACTTGAGTAAAAAAAAATTGCTCACACATAGGAATTTTTAAGACCCCCCCCCCCTGCTATTGCATTTAATTAAATATTCGTAATATGATAGAAATACAATGCCTGATACAAATATTTTGATACGTTAACAATGTGCATGTCACATGACATGCACATTATTGTACTTAAATGTAATACTCTAGTTAAAAAGATTACGAGCGAATATAGTGGAACAGTATAATTTCTGATTGGTAAAAGTATTAAACCAATTAATAATTTTCCCTCAGAATTAAAATCTCTCTTGATTCTTTTCATACCATCCAAGACATAATAAATAAAACAATCTTTCAGCGTACACAAAAAAATCAGGTTGAAATGAAATTCAGTAGCGCATGTGTTATGAGAGACTTAAGTTTTTTTTTTTTTAATCATTGCGAAAATTATGAAAATTTAACTAATTTTTTTTCTTTTAGTAAAAGTTAAACTTTAGCAATATTAATAAATAAAATAAAAGTAATTAAACTTACCTATATCCTAAGTAAGGTTCAAGCGGCACAGCCGGCCACGTGCTGCAAGAACTCATTTCACTCTCGAGCGTAAACAAAGCATCACGGTGGCAGTTAACTGCAGACAATCAGAGCGAGGGAAAAAGATAATGGTGAAATGCCTCCAGTTTTTTTTTTTTCAATTGCCTCGTGTTACTTTCTTTTCTAGATTCATTCGAATGCTTCATTTTTCAAATACAAATCAAATTCGATTCATTTTTTCCCTTCTTAGTTAAGGTGATCGTATTTCTGAACGTCAGTTTTCAGATGTGTCCTAAAATCCAGAAACGATATGGGGATTATTATAAATATTTTTGGGGACTCAATTGGGACAATTTCTGGTTTCCCTTTAACGATTTTGATTTTATTACTTTTTACTGTTGTAAAGTCAAACTACATTATTTTTCCTAAACATTTTCGTTTTTTTTAAATGATTCGTAATAAAAATAAGCGATAATTTCTTATACCTTTGCAGTTACAATTTTTTATTGGTTTTCAGGGATGCCCACCTAGGGGAGGTAAGGCGCAGACTGCACCATTCAAATTTTTAGGGGGGGTGTTTTGGGGGGCTATTTTTCTCATTTTGGGGGCCTCTGCTTTCGGAGGGGGTCTCCACGATATAGAGGGAGGTGCACCTGTGCAGTGGCGTAGCTAGACCCGACTTTCGGGGCGGGGAGGTTACTTCTTATATATATATATATATATATATATATATATATATATATATATATATATGTATAATCGCTTGGAATTTTTCCCTTTTCTTTTTTTTTTTCTTTCTCTTCTCTCTTCTTTTTCTCTTTTTTTTTCGAGACTAACTTTTCGGGGGGGTTTTGTCCCCAAAACTCCCCCTTAGCTACGCCCCTGCACCTGTGCCCTTAGGCGTTGGGCACCCCTGTTGGCTTTTGACTAAATTCTAAAATGACTAAGAACAATATTTAGTAATCTTTATAACAGTTCTGAAATATGTCATACAGTTTATAATAACACAGTGAAACCCGAATTTTATGTTTCTTAAGAGACTGGGTTAAAAAAAACGCAAAATACGGGAAATACATGGCCCGATAATGGGACCCCGATTTTAATGCGAGGAAAACGTGGATACAGAGAACATAAAATCGGAGTTTCACTGTATACATATGATATGAGCAAGGATTGCTTATGTACTAATTTTTGGACATTGACAAAAATTTGACACAAAAGAAATTTCTTCAACAAATATGTTTTCATCCCCCCCCCCTTTTTTTCATTCGACATATTATTAAAAAATAGTAAGTAATTATAGATTCAAAGAGTCCTTATAGCTTAGCTATGCATATACAACCCAGTCTTGTGGCAGGTGTGCCCACCTAGGGGGGAAGGGAGGGGGTCATGGCGCAGACTTCGCCATTAAAATTGGGGGGGAGGGGGTGTTTTGAGAGGTATTTTTTTCTTTTTAAAGGGGTCTTCGTGATTTTTAGAGGGTGCGCCTTTACTCGAAGGGGGGGGGGGGGGGCACCATTATTGGCTATGGATTTGTATTGCTAATCGACCACATGTTCTCGAATTTTGGGGGCAACCTGTATAGAGGTTTTTGACCTCATATTCTCAAAAATAGTCTCAGTACTTAGGCATATTAAAAGTCCCCTAATTTTAAAATACTACCGAATTTATAATTAGAAGCGCTTTTTTTTTCTTGAGCACACACACACCTACACACATATACACACACTCATGCCTGCGCACGGACACAAACACACACTCCTACGCACACACATATACATACACACTCATGCCTGCACACAAACACATATGCCTACATACACACACACAAACACCTGCACACACGCGCGTACACACACAGCACTGCATACACAACACGCACACACATGCATACATACACACACGCACCCACACACATGCGCCTACCCAAACGCACACGCGCATTCATACACACACACTTGTGATTGCGAAAAACATAATTTGAATTCAAGATGCCAAAAATTCAAATTAATATATATATATATTTTTTTTCGGAAGGATTTCATATAAGTCTACAAGAATTATCTTTTATGCAACTATTGTAAACGGATGACTGTTCTGGGCACTGCACCTTCAAAAAGAAAATATGTATTTAAAATGTATGAAATTAGTATAATGCAGCGCATTTGTATCTCGCCTATTTTTCCTTATGAATTAGCTTATGATTTGAAAAAAACAGAGCCAAACTCCGAGTCAACTTGCTCGTTATCTCCGGGTGTTCTTAATAACTTGAGTAATTATAAGTTCAAAATTTATTCAATAAAAATGATTTTAGTAAGAGATAATTTTAAGAAAGTCTGATTATATTACACATGCTTGTTCCACGCCAATTAAGCCCAATAGTCCCGTTTTTCTTACTTTCAAGTCCTTAAATGACCGTTGTTTTCAAAATCTGGTCATTCTCTTAAAATTTTCAGTTTTATCGATTCCTCCCCCCCCCCCCCCCCAACATAAATTATAAATGTGTTTTTCACGGAAAAAAATCTTGAAAAAAAAATAATATTGTAGCTGAATTTTTAGATTTCTCAGTAGGAATTCAAGTTTCTTTTCTCCCTAAGGGCAAATTTAAAATCTGTTGGGAATAATTTATCACACTACTTGTATTTTTAAAAATCTCTACCTTTTCCAGCTTTCTTCTCGGGGTTTCCTGGCCGCCATTGAAGCTCGCACGTGCAAAGTACAGAATAACAGAAGCCAGAAAAAAGTGTAATAAGTGTCAAAACGATGAAAAAAATACAATTTGCTGATCGAATGCACAATTAATCGCTTATTGCTTCGTTTTTGTAAGTCCTGTGGTCAGATAGTCGATATTGGATTAAATTTGGGATCTTTAGCAACTTTTATTTCAAATTCCAACTAACTTAAGCCTACAAAACTGCAATAGTGAAACTTTGATCATTGTACATAATTGAAAAACCAACTAAAGCTATATATCAGCAAAACAATATTAATTTAAAGTAAAGCTCAGAAGCAATTTTGAATCCCCATTGAATGGAATTAAGCGCATCAGATATGAGTGTTGAACAGCCAAATTCACCGATGAGCAAACGCCATCTTTCGCGCTAACTTAAAAAAGAAATACTGAAAGTGTGCGTGATTTAAAACATTGTACGTCATAAATTTTATTTTTACGATCAAAATTAGAACGAAATTCCCAAAAGAACTTTCAGAAACCTTATATGTTAAACGCCATTTATTATTTTAAGTTACTTCATACTGTCAAGCAAGACTGGAGTACACCGTAGCGTTTCAGCCTAGTAACCCTGTGGGTGTAGGTTCAAACCCCGAGTGGGTAAAAGCGATTTTTTAAGAGCTTACAAAATCTCGCATACGGAGATGAAGAATTTGAAAAAAAAAAAAAAAATGAAAGTTTCGTAGGTATTTTTTTTTTTTTTTTTCGTAATTATTTATCTTGCGGGAAAAAAATGAAAATCCAAAAAAAAATTTTTTTTTGGGAATAATCAGGAAATATGTTCAAAACAATAAAAAAAATTTCACATCAGTGATAGATTTTAAAATAATGATAGTAAATTCAAATGTATAATTTGGTTTAAAATTATGACACAAGCCTGACATTTTTGCCCTGAAGTCTGTCCATTGTTTACAATTTCGTTAAAGAAAGTTGAGGGTTTATCCGTTCTGTTTGCAATTATGATAATTAGAACAGCAATTTAAATTTTTACATTTCGTTCTCAAAGAGATATAAAATGCATTTGATTGAAGAATTTTAGAAGAGACAAAGTTGGAAGAATTTTTTTTTAACCTTGAAAAAATTGCTTTTTTTTTGTAAAAAATGAAAAAGAATTCAGTGAATGATTTAAAAATGGTAAATTCAAATGTTTATGCTTAAAACAGAAAACTCTTTTTAAAACCCTGAAATGTAACACTTTGAAGAAAAAAAAATAGTTAGGGAAATTTGGGGGTTCTTTTCGTTTTTATAATAATTTCTAACTACAATTTGAATTTGTGATGTATAAAGGTAAAAAAGCGCGAATAAAATTATATTTTACTTTTTTAAAAATTAATTACCAAAAATAAAAAGAAAAACCGCCATAAATAACCATTACTTGAAAAAAAAATTGCATTAGAGGAATATTATTGTATAATAATATCAAGTTTAATGTAATAAATTTATAACAAAATACAGTTCAAATTTTGATGTTTTAAATTTTAGAGAAGAAAACAACGTTTTTGGTAATATTTTGTTTTACTATCGCCAAAATGCAGGATTTTTGAGTATCATAAACCGATTTAAAAATGTTATGTCCATTTTATTACCTTTCCACATAAAAATTTGCATTTTTTACATTTCCACATTTTTTACTGTAAAAATATTCCTTTTTTCTTTCGATTAATATGTTTTGAGAAGTGAAATACTTATATAACTTCATTTTTTGACAACAAAGAAGTAAAATTAAAACTAATATGTAAATGTAAGAGTACCGACTTTTCCCCTTTAAATAAAGTATATTAGAAGTCAACAAATTTCTGAGATCAATAATACTTTTTTTATACGCAGCATATAACATTTACTTTCACTCAAAATGCGAAAAATAAGAATTTTCGAAGTTTGACAAGAAAGTCCTACGAACGACTGATTTTTCTCATACGCAGGACATCCGAAGGCAAAGACCGCAGGATGTCAAAAAAGAAAATCCTTCGTACGTCCTGAAAGGACTAAAGTTAATCCCTGGAACTACCTTTTGTGATACTCCCGAGGATGTCCTCATGTCATCGAATTTCCCACCGCGCTTTAACCTATATTTGAAAAAGTATCATGGATAAACAAGCGTGTTTTGTATTTATTTGATTTTTTAAAATGAGTTCTTTCGCTAATTTGAGCATCCTATTTCATAATTAATTGTGATTTAAAAAAACTGTACTTTTTCAAAAAACTTTTTTCCCTCAAAAAAAATAAATAAATAAATAAATAAATAAATAAATAATAATAAAATATATAAAAATAATAAACTAAAAAAAATAATAATTTTTTTACGCTTATTTAACTTAAATGTTATTTTCGTAACTCGTTTAAGTTTTGTAGATCATAGTTCATTAGGATTTTTAGAAAATTTCAGTGAGAAAACTAATAAAATAAAATTTCTCGTTCAACTTGAGATGAATGTCCTAAAAATGATTGATTTTGTTGAGACTCGGGATATCCTTAGAGATAAGTCCCAAGGATATCTAAAAAAAAGTCCGTGGTACGTCCTGAAAAGATAAGGATCACTTTAGGTCATCCTTAGGCCTAAAAAAAAGTTTGTCCTTGGGACGTCCTGCGAGACGTGTCTAAGGATCGCCAAATTTCGTCGATTTTTTACAACGGACTAGATTTGGACGTTCAGGACATAAAATGGACGTCCGAAGGACTTTTCGTGCTGTCTGGGAATGACTGTCCCCTTGCTTGAAATGTCACTAATAATACTAAAATTCTGTTCATCTTGACCCTGGCTTAAGTTGGGTGGCCTATAAATGTTCCCTAAACGTAGTTTATTTCCCTTATTGCTCATCAACTCCAGCCAAATCATATCAATATCATTAGGTTTATCATTAATTACCAATTCACTGCAAGTTAAAGTGTCTCTGACATAAATAAAACCCCACCATTTCTTTTACCTACTCTATCTTGTCTAAACAAATTATACCCAGCAATAGATAATAAATCATCATCACTTTTGGTAGCCCATGTCTCAGTAACTCCAATAATATCCAACCTCTCATCTATAATTATGCTTTTCAATTCTTCCATCTTGTTCCTAATACTACGAGCATTTGTATAAAAAACCATAAGTAAGCCCATCTTACTTTTATTTAATGCTGCACGATTATTTGAATCCCAACTGTTAAAATCTTTTCTCTTATTAGCCACCCTATTTCCGTTTCTACTAAAATCCAAATAGTTAATACCCTTTCGATTTCTGCTCCTAAAACCATGCCCCCCATTCCAACTTAGTTTTTTGATTCTGAAGCCTCTAAAACCAAACCACTAACCATTTTGACCCCTGTTGAGCTCAGATGCAGGCCATCCCTAGCAATCCAATCGCGTTTACATTTACTCCACACATCAATAAACCTGATACTTTGCTTAACGCAAATTTCCTTGAGTAATTTCATCCTCTTTATTAAATACCCCCTTCTTTTCAGCAACCCTATTTACATCTCTCACCCGAGCCCCTGACAAACAACATCTAGCCACCTTACGTCTAACTCTGCCTATTGAGTTTCCCACCTCACGCACCATTGAATCTCCCAAAATTATACCCTTAGTTTCCCAGTCTGTCACCTCAGCAATAGCGTTCCCCTTTACCTCTGGAATTTTCCCACTATTTAACACACAGCTAATGCCCACCTCCTTTTTACTAACTTCCTCCTTTACCTCTGGAATATTCCCACTATCTAACACACAGCTAATGCCCACCTCCTTTTTACTAACTTCCCCCTTTCCCTCTGGAGTGTTTACCCCATCTACACTCCTACAGCCTAATGCTAACTCACCCTCCAAAGTAAGCATCCTAACTCTGATTTCTGAGAGTTCAACACAGTTAGTGCAAATGAAATCCTTCTCAGACTCGTCCTTCCCCTTAAACAAGCAGAACATCTGACATAGGTCACAAGAAATCCACTTGTCCCCTTTACCACTTTTAACCTCCTTCATTATGCATATAACCCCCATTCTAGCTCAAAATGATACACTTAAAAGTCAATATAAAAATGCAAAATTGAAGAAATAAAACTAATTATTAGAATTAGAAAGTATTGGAAGAAAAAGGTACAAAAATTACAAAATCCTAAGACAAGCAGTAAATTAAAATAAACAAGTTACACACTTAACAGAGCACTCAGGCTTAACAACAAGAAATCAGCACATTTTAGGCTTAGCTACAAAGAATAGAAAAACCCTTTAAGAAAGCAAGTAAATCAAAAATAATACTTAAAAGCACAAAAATACTTTATTATATGATAAAATACCATAAAAATACTGAAATTAAAGCAGTAAAATAAACAATTACAGTAAAAAATCATTATAATTTTCATAATTTATGCATCTTTGACCTTCTTACCTTTACTGCTTGTAGTAAAAAATTTTTAACGCAATGAAAACCCCTAGAAAAAACGATCTATAGCTTCTTGAAGCTTCTTTGTATCTGCTGTATCTGAAGGAGCTTGAGACAAATTAGAGGCACCAAAGGATGACAGCAACAAGGCAAGGAACAAGTTCAGTACCTTAAAACGGGGGACACATTTAAACATTAGAATTTTGCATGGAAAAATTAATGAGTATTCAAATAAATAAAGTTATATTTTGAAACAAATACAGTCAAACCCCAGGGCCATCCCAAGGGGGCGGGGGCAAGCGGGGCAATTGCCCCTGTGCTACGAAAAGAGGGGGCGCCACAAGACGACCCTCGTTTTGAAGGAACACGACATTAACACGAAAACGACATTTTCATGAGGGGCGCCTTGATGCCCCTATTGTATAAAATTAGGGTCACCTTGCGGCGCCCACTCACTTCGTATATCATAGATATACAGTCATAGACACGCAAAATACAGAATCATTGCAATGAATCTCCATTTTTTCCTAGGACACAAAAATATTCCTCTCTGAGTCTCCAAAACCTTCATTTTCTTTGTATCATTGAAGCAGATACAATTTCTAAGAATATAACTGTTTAGAATCAAACGAAAGTCACTTCTCCTTTGTTTAGCTCTCTTCAAATTTGCTTGAATTCTGCTCCTGAGTGCAGTGACGTAACCATAAAAAAGTTTTAAGGGAGCACATTCAAAAGCAGGAAAAAAAATCTTTTTGATCGGATAGGGAAAAAGGTCAAAAGCTGTCCGGTCCAGATTTTGAAACTTTTAGTTTTAAAAACCGCAATTTTAGTCTTAAAAATGCGATTATAGGCCATGTTTATTGACGTTACTGTAAGGGACGTATGGTTCAGAGACTTTCCAATCGATTATTATTTTAAATAAATTGAAATCAATTCCTTCTCCCCCTGCAAGTTTTCTTGAATTTGAACTAAAATATCCTGGGAAGTATACCCCAGAAATGATAACATTGTTGTCAACTTTTATGTAATTTTCAAATGTTTCTCGTTTCCACAAATTAAAAACAAGGTCCTTCATCACTTTTTCTCAGAATATATGAGTCATCATTAACTTACAATAGACTTTGGAATGCTAAAGGAATTTTAGAAGAAAGGAAAAGTTCAACTGGAAGTCAAATAGAAAATCACAAAAGTATTGGTTTCTTTAAGCAGAGTTTGCTCTTTAAAAGTGAGTTATGCTCCCAGACTTAACATTGTACCAATGAAATCTCTGTTTTCTTTTCTAAATTCGGGCTCTCATTAAATCAGGGCTCGTTATAAGCGAGTTCAACTGCATATTAAATAGATTTTGCCCTAATATTTAAAACTGAATAAAGGCCTGCAAATTTGGCAAAAATGTCACAATTCTCATTGAAGTTTGTAAGCAAAAAGAAACTTGTTTTCACATAACGCACTCCTCAAAAAAAAAACACTTGCCACTGTCTCTAAAAAATGACACACACGCATGCATAAAATATGATTGGGGAGGGGGGGAGGCAAGCCCCATGGAGCCGGCACTAGTGCTTGGGAGTCCTCCTATCAAGTGTCAGAACGGACCCTCTTCAAAAAATAATACTCATTTTTCAATTTCCTTAAGCCTTAGGGCTATCCTTTATCACGGATCTTGTAAGCCCTAAATAACCACTACTGCTATAAACATCTGAACATACTGTCGGGAACTTGCCGAGCATGGTTACAGCAAAATTCAGACGAGAATCAGCAAAAACATTGGATAATGAGATAAAATCTGTAGGCGAATCAAATACGTACCACAAGGTTGCCGATCACAACAGTTGATAGAAAAAAAGGTAGGCATGTCCAACCTCCAACAAGTAAGCAGTCCCACATGGATTCTATCCACTCACCACATAAAACTCGAAAAACAATCATAAAAGAATGCATAAAATCTTTAAAATTCCAATTTGGAACTTCTTGATTAGGAAACCTAAATGAAAAAATGTTAAGTATATTTTGCTGATGAAAATAGTGTATAATTCATTTTTTACAATAAACATATTTAATTGGTAGATATTCATCTACACTTCTTTTGATATTACAAATTGACTGATATTTCAAAACGATTTCAGATCTTAAAAATATCAAATAAGCAGAAATTTAGTTAAATCTTCTAGCAATTACATTACCATGAGCGCACAGTTAAATTACTATGAGTAGTGTAGATATGAGGGGCGGGGGGTGGTCCGCCTAGGGTTTTTACCTGTTAAAAGTGCCCGAAAGGGGAATTCTAGCTAAAATGCATTTTTAAACAGGATTTTTGATTTTATTTTTTAAAAATCTTTAAAAAATTGTAGATATTAATTACTTTAGATTCATGAACATGCTATATTTCATATTATAGATGAAAAAGCAACTTTTTGCTATTTCATGTCAAAACAGTAGCTATTTTTTAGCCTGCTTTCCCAGTAAAAGTCAGAGAAAGATGAAAAAAGCATGAAAGAAGGCTTAATGTATCTTGAAAATATTACAAAAAACAAAAAAAAAAGTCAACAATAAAAATTATAATTAAATACATATCAAAAAATTTAAAAATTGGAAAGTGGGGTATTGAGATGGGGGAAAATGTTTGTCGGTTGGTCTGTCAGACTGTCTCCCCCTAATAACTTTTGAGTGAATAATCCGATTCGAACAAATTTTTTTTTGTTCGAAAGATCTCGGCGAGGACACATCATTCCTGTATTTCATTTTTTGATTTGAACTATTTTTTGTTCAATTTTGAACAATTCAAAAAAACTTAACATGGCGCCTACGAGGAAATTCAAGCCAATTCTGAACTGTGAGGTGAATTTGCTTCAAACTTTGTAGGAAAAAGCTTTTGATGAAAAACTCGTATGTAAAATATCTTTTTGATTTGAACAATTTTCCGTTCAATTTTGAACAGAACTGAAAGTCAATGCAGATTCCGTACTTGAAGGCAGATTTACTTCAAGCAAATTTTGTTGGAAATAGCTCTTGACGAGAAACTTCAGACTATGACTCTGAGAATTTAGGGGCAGCTGACTCCGACTCCGGTGTTCGACAATTAATCAGACTCCAATTCCCTGACTTCGTAGCTTTGGTAAAAATTTATACACGGAAGACAAATGACTGACTCCGATTCTTGGATATTCAACTCTGACTCCTTTATCCCAAAATGAGATTGACTCTGACTCCACAGCTGTAGTTTTAACTGTGAAATAATTTTTGTTAATAAGACTTGTTTTCATTTTTACGCAAAAGTTTTAATTTAGGTATTCAGTTTTCGGCGGATAAACTCGAAGTCATTTATGTTTCTACATAAAGAT